>NW_027451504.1:0-26140 GCF_964194025.1 Convolutriloba macropyga
AAAACACGAGTCGTTCATGACAAAGATTTCTACGCCACTCACTTTTTCCATTTGCCTATAGCTGCATAGTTTCTGCTAATCGGCCAGGGAGAGCTGTGATTTTTGTAGGTGTTCTTGAACACTTTTTTGTCAGGCAAAGTGCTATAAGGTTAGATTTGAGAATTTCCAAATGAATGTTTTGCAGATCAAAAGTTTTCTGAATGGAACGTATGTTCTGTGGAAAAATAGTTTCCTTATTTAAAATCCTTTGTCTGTCTAAGTTTGCAGAGAGTGCGGAAAAGAAACAAGTGATTTAAATACTGAAACTAGCCTTGATTTTTGGTTTGTTGTAGTTATGCGTAAGAAATTGTTTTCAGGTTGTGAATAAGACCCACTATACGTTTTTTGAGACCGTTTCCCCCTCCATCCCCCTTTTTTCTTTTTAAGTGGGTTTCCCGCTGAAAAGAAGTGTGTTTAATGGGATATCGCAAGTAGACACTGCAATTGCTGAGTTTTTTCACATTCTTTGTCTTTGTCAGCTGCGTGTTTCTCGGCTAAGCAAAGAACGGCCCGCGGAACTCTTAAGCAGAGAATAACTCAGCTACAAACAAATTAAGAAAAAAAGTGAAGCAGTTTTTGTTTTTTATATGGTTCTGAATTGAAAAACATCCAGAATAAATTCTTTGAAAAGCTCTCCGTCGTTGCGACTATGAGAATTACAAACTAAAGCATAAGCAGTCAAAGCAAACGCAAGAAACTGAGTCAGGTCTCCATTATCTTTTTCGACTTTGTTTTGTTTCTCAGTTTTCGTTATCGAAAAATGGTTTTTTTCTTGTGCGGAGAGGTGATTTTCTCCTCTGATCACTGTCCGGTTTTTCGCCATCGCAGATTTGCTTTTTTTTAAACGCTTTCACTTTGTCAAGAACCTCCAAGTCGTTAACTCTCAAAAACTTTGGTTTGTTTATGCCGTTATCAACCTGCACTGACACTACACAAATGTGAGTTGACGAAATCCGGTTCTTAGATTCGTTGGTTATACTGGCTCCATTTTCTGGAAAAGGTTTGTTGATATAGATGTTTTTTCTGTTGGTGGGATAGCTTTTATTGAAGTGCCATCTTTTCGCATTGACATTGTTTTTGTCATCAAATTATAGGAATTTACTAATTACTGAAGGCATTGGCATCACGTTTCTAGTATTGGGCAGTATATGGCAAGCCTCTGCCTTTAAGTTCTCAAAGAGAAAGTAAATTTTCAAAAAAAATTATGAAAAGATTTCAGTGCTTCTGAAGTCACATTGTTTTTTTTTCTAGCATCGAATGGTGGGTTTACTATAATCATGAAATCCTTTCTTTTAAAACGCTTTTGAGCGCGCAATTGATCGATCAAATTTTTTTCTACCTTTTTAAAGTTATCACCTTATTCTGACTGTTTTTTGAGAAAAATTTGAATTTTTTCCAACTGGGAATATATTGTATTTATCTCATCTTCTGTGTACTTTCTAGTCACAAGACCTGATGCGCCTGGGCATCCACATATATCATCTAATGAATCCATCAAAGACTGTAAATTGATTAAAAATGCTGTACAAAATAATATGAGAATATAGTAATGAATTCCAAGTTTTTATGCATTACAGTTGTCAATAGTGAGACACAGTTGCTGTGCAAAAATCTAGAGTATCTGGTTGAAGGTCAATGACCACTTTCAGTGCTCGCTAGTAGTTTTTTTGTAAAAATTTTTTAAATTGATATCATCATTGTTACAATAAAACTTGAAAAAAGTGATCATATTTTAATAACTACATCTCCATACAGTCTATTTACAAAAAAAATGCAAAATGTATTACAAGAATTAATATTTTGCAATGTTAAGAATTGAGACCCACCAATCAACGTTTTCAATTAGCAAAAACACAAATTTACCATTGCATTAACATTTGCTTTTTTTGTTTGCTTCCTAATGAAATACGTTTCGTAAAATTGTTACATTCCACTAGCTAGTATTTGTGCAAAAAAAGAGTTCTTCTGACCAAAAACAGATCGCAGAGAAAGTGAAAAATTTTATGACATATGCTTGTTAAACGTATATTAAATAAAAAATTGTTAAAAAAAACTGAATTAATGTTGGCTTAAAAATGTAGGAGGTAATGCATTAGCTTTTAATTTTTGCTAGAAGATTTGCCAGTGAAATACTAGACAACTAATTTTATATTAGTGCTGAAATAAAGCAATTTGAGAATTAATTCAGAGAAATTTGTAGGAAAAGCATGGAAATTTTGGATCGGCTTTCAATCGGCATTCTTGTTTGTTTGGTTAATGTGATATTGTGTGAAGTTACTGATGTCATCTGGATTTCTGTAGTGTCAAGTAACTTTGGTCAAAAGACGCAATTAGCAAGTTTTTAAAATCTCACAAATTTTATGGAAATCAGTTTCTAGCTATCTTTATAGGATCTTCCTGAAATCTAATTTCTGGCATTATGGTATTCTGAAACTTGCACATGGAAGTTTTAAACACTAGTTAAGATGAAAGTTCGACATTTGTTTCTTGTTGGGAAACATTCTGTTGCGTCAAGTCGGCAAAAGTGACAGCCTGGAAAAGCAAGTTGGCGCTTGGTTTATACACTAGGTTTTAAATGTACAAAGAAATTGGCATTTTTTTGAAAAGAAATTTGCATTGATCGCCAATATTGCCATATTAGGAAAGAATTTGCAGAACCCTACTCTCTCTCTCTCTCTCTCTCTCTCTCTCTCTCTCTCTCTATATATATATATATATATATATATATATATATATTAACCAAAGGAAACCTTCTAAAAACAATATGGTTCATAATCAGAAACGTGCAATAGGGAGGAAATTTGAGAACAACTATAAATTGTTCATTTCAAACTAAGCAAAAACAAAAACCATTAAATATAGCTAAGCAAAATGAATACCAAATATAGGCGAAGTATATCAAGCATATACAATAGCTGAATATAGATAAGTAAAGACAAAAAAATTTTTCTTTGAAAATTAGGCGAAAGGAATTGAGTTGTTTGAAGAAATGCAACGAGATTTCTTGACAAAAATACATTATATGCGATCACTTATGTTTTGGGTGCAATACAACCAGATGGGCGGAAATTGTTTGATAGATACTATGTTTCAACAAGATGATGCTCTTGTGCATGAAAATATTTTCTTCCATTTTTTCAAAAAAAGAGCAAGATGTAATGAAACTTTCTGCGTATAGTCCGGATCTGAAACCAATTGAAAATTTATGTGCAATCGCTAAGCAACAATTTCAAAAACCAATAATTTCAAAAACCAACAATTTCAAAAACCAATAATTTCAAAAACCAACAATTTCAAAAACCAATAAATTGGTAGGAAAAAACCAATGTTTTTCCTACCAATAATATCAGATATCAATATACGTGAACATGTCTTCTAAATTTTTACATGAACTAATAAAATGCGCTTTTTAAAACTGTTCCACCAAGTTATAATTTCTGCTGATAAAACTGATTAATGATCCTATTTTTAAACCAAATACAGCTCTTTTTTGTCCGGGTTGACTTTATATCCATGTGTGATGTGATGTTCATTGGTCTATTGATCATTGTTATCAAACGTTCAAAAAAAATAGCATTGACTTCATAAATCAAATTGACTTCACAAATTTATTTCTCTTTGTCAATATCGCTTTATGATTTTCTGGAGCATTTAAATTAATTACTTATTTCTGATGCATAATATATGCTTATAAGTTTTCAACCATGATATCAATTTGAGCTATACACGTCTCGTCACTTTTAAAAACTTTAATTCAAAAAGTAAATTCAATTGATATTATATTTGATAAATTTCGATATTATTATTGCCCCAGTACATTATTTAATTATTCTAAATCAAGCAAATTTACAGCAGCGGAAATATACATTTCACAATTAATAAATTAGATAGAAAAAAATGCACTTTAATTTCTTTTTAATGTCTTTTTTGCCAATGCGCTGAAGTTTGGTAGACATCATACTTTGGTGACTAGTATCATTACTTAATTAAATTTTAGTTTTTTTTTGTCCGTAAAGGCGTCGATCTCGGCGTCGGGCACTTTTTGCTAAGTCAACTTTCGGCGCCACAAAATGAAAAAATTCATCGAAATTTAGTTAATTTTTGATAACTAATGACTGCTATCATTATTAGGCTGCCAATCGTTATTAGCCAAAATTGAGCTTCATGAAATTATTCGGCCACACCGCCGCAAAACCTAAATTTCGCTCGCTCAATTTTTCCCTCCTTTTTCCACTCTATTATTTTGTTAAAATGACAATTCCAAAAAAATGAAAGAAAACCTAATTAGCAATTGTGTACATCAAAGTCTCTCTCATCATTCAATTGAGGGTTAAGAAGAGAAATTGGAGATAACCACTCGCCCATATTACGACTTCTGACATTTTTCCCCCTGAATTGGAACTCGAGTATTAAGTAAAGACATTCGAGAAATCAAGTTTAGGCTGTGTGAAGCAGATTTTTGTTGGGGAAAAATTAGTTCTACTAAATTATTTGAAATATGTAATATATGAGGCGTAATTTTCCAGAACTGCCTTAAATACGTATCATTGTTTTGGGCTTCTGACGGTTTGTTTTTTCTTCTAAAAGGGTAAAATTGTGAAATGTTCTCGACATTTACAGTAAGAATAAAGCAAACTAGAATATAACTTAGTCAGTTAGTCATCGTGTTGCAAAGCCGTGCTGAGATAATCGAGCTTGTCATAATCTTTCCTCTTGTACTGGTCGTAGAAGAATCTCAGTGTGAAAACTGTGATCACAATCAAGACAAACACCCCCAGAATCAAAGCGAACGTCGCCAGACTGTTCGATTCAGATCCGTCTTTAGTTACTGATACTCCGCCGCTTTCCACCTTTATTTCCTCTCCCCTGGTGGAAACATTTGCTGCAACGTCGGTGGAATTTGAATCATCTCGAATGTCATTGGCTGCCGAAACACTGCTACCCTGGTCTGGCTGGCTAACTGAGACGGAGCCTGTTTTACCCTCTGACCCAGTTGTTGCCTCAATCGTGGTTGCAGTTTGGTCATCGCGTTCCTCCTCGGATTGCGATTCTGTGGCTCCGCCGGCTGATGTTGATTTAGAACTGGAACTTGAGGACGATGCCGGTTCCTCGGCACGTTCCTCAGCTGTCGAAGACTTGACACTCGAAGATGCTTCTGCCGATGATGATGCGCTTTCGGACGCCGCTTTGGAACCAGAAGTACTTCGGCTAGTTGGAGCCGAAGTTGTCTCCTCAGCGGACGTTGAGACCTCGCTCGATTCCTCTCCATCTCGTTTCTCGGACTCGCTAGTTGTCAGTTCTGCAGATGTAGATCCAGAAGCTGCCGCACTTACACTTTGGGAACCACTTTCATCTCTTTTAGTTGACGAGGATGAGGAAGAAGCCTCATTCGATTCCTTGACCAAATTCGGCATCGAATTTTGATCTTCTGACAATCCGACAATTGTGATTGCTTCCTCGCCAGTCTCGTAATGGCAATCTGCCGAGCAGTTTAGCAAGAAACATTGAGTTTCGGTCTTTGGGTCGAAGATAATGGTGTCACAAACTTCGTCATCACAACAAGACTTTTTACAAGCATCCACATCATCGGCATTTGGGTCTCCTCGAATGAATTCCTTAGTATTGCCCGCTTGTTCGTCGTAAACAATGTCAACAATGGCGTTATTGACAATTTCCTGGTAGCAGAGTTTGTCTTGGTTGTCCGCCGATTTGTACGTGAATTCTGTAATTTCAGTTTCCGCTGATGTAATATGAACAACTGAAGTTAAGATCAACACCAAACAAACGACCAAAATGTGCTTCATAGAAAAGAAATCTTGGTCAATTCCTCGATGAAATCTGCCCATCTTGGCAAAGTTCAAATCTTTCAGAACAATTTGACCTCTCTTTGTGGTAGTAATTAATTGACAATAAGTTGGCCCAAGATATTGATTAAGAATTTACCTGTTTTTCCGTTTCTCAATTTCTTGGAAATATTGAGCAAATATGCGGAAATATTGCTCAATAACAAAATATTCCCGAGAGCTTCAACTGTTTCGAAATTTTGCACTTATCGCAATATAATAGGTAATACAACTCCAATTAACGTGAGTAACTTGAAGTAAATATTACCAAATCAAAATTTCGGAGAATGATGATAAACCAGTAATAAACCAGGTAATTAATTTGATTAGTTCCTATTTTTCTTTCTCCCCGCAGAGGTGTATGTGATTTTTAACACGCAAGTTTTATAATGTGTGCATGTATTATATAGTGTATATAGGCACAATAGAGTTATAGATGTTCTCGAATTTAGTTGTATTGTGCTATAGTGGCGTCTTAAGTGTTGTATCTTTTGCGTGTGAGCTGCTTGGTTGTGTTTTTGGCGCAGATGAGACCGGGTCAACAAAAGTGTATTTACCATATGCACTTGTGTGTCATTCGATTCCAATTCCCATTTTCAACCAATTTTCCTTCTTTTTCACTATCTCTCTCTTTATCGCATAAACAGAAGATACTATCCATAATTTTGCTGCTAAGCATGAAAAAGTCTATTTCAAAATGGACGTTTAATATCTATTGAAAATTCAATGTTATGACTTCTTGTTTTCGTTGTAAAAATTCAGATAATTTTCCTCGTTTCTCGCTATCGCTCTTTTTTTCACACAAGCAGAAGCCATGATCCACTTTTTCTTTAAAATAATGTATTTTAGCGTGAAATATCTATGTTTACGGTTTATTGATGTTGCTATGCTGTAGCTATTGTTTTTGTAACATAGTAACAAGCATGTATGTATTCGATTAGATGCGTTTAAACAGAACATAACTGAAAGAGCATTTAACAATTTTAGCAGAAACGGACCTGTAATGTTTTCTTGGAAAAAAAGTTTAACCTCTCTCGGTCAAAATGTTTTTAAAAAAGCTCTGATAAAAACCCATGATTGGTTCAAAATTTAATTAATTGTTTCGAAACTTTTAGGTTAATTGTTTTCTATATTACTCCTAAATAAAGAAGAGCCAAATTAGGAAAGTAAAGTAGGAATGAATAAATTTCGTTTAAAGTTTATAAACATTCTAGATAGGAATTTGCTTGAGGTGTTTAAAATTGTCTTCAAGGAGACAATTTACACTCTTTACACTAAAATTAAATTTGAATTGAGTCAAAAATTACAAGTTAATTTCACCAAAACAAAAGAAATGCACCTAAACTCCGTGTCAGTTCTTCATCAAAGAACTTTGAACCTATTAAATTCTTTACTCAAGTAAATTTTTAGAAGTTTATATGATATTGTGTTTCAAAAGTTAATATGCTTAGATTTATTGTTCAAACAGTTTGCTTGTAGAATTTGCGGTGAAACTTTTGAGACAAATTTTAAGAGTCTGTGGTACGCAGATACGAAGAAACTTGTCGTATTTCTACAAAAAAATCCGAAACCTCGTTAGTGTAGTCTTTTGGAATCTTCTATAAGTTGACTATTTTAAAGTTGACTGTTTTAATGTTGAGTAAATTGTATTTAGTTTATTATTTAATTTCCCTTCTTAAAAGAGGGCAGAGGTCATTTGTTCAAACGATATACTTCGCAAAATATAGTCAAATTTCTGATAACTGTCTGATTTTTTGAAACAAACATCAGACCTCAAAGTGATGAGACTCGCAATCATAGATACTTAACATAAAACATCAGATTCTCAGCGCAAACCATTTTGCCTTATATTTTCTAGAATATCTCGCTTTTGATCATCAAATACGTGAGCAACACTGAATAACATATTGCGCAGTCATCGAATTTCTGTTTGATGAAATTTCTACTTCGGCATTATACCGTTTAGCTAGAAGTCCACTACTGAACCCCTGTTACACTGGGAACGCTAGAAAGTTCACTTAAACATGGCAATCCTAGCAAAACAGAGAATCTCTCCTAGAAAAACCACAATTAAGTATTAAGCGAAAGAAAAATTGTTTATACGAAGGATGAACCGGTTTAAGAAGTAGAAATCGCCATTAGCATTGCTCAATACAAACGAGACAAAAATACGTATTGAAAAACTGAAAAAAAGGTAGCACAAATAACTGTCAGAAGTATAAAGCGATGGAATTACTTCGCTGCGATAAACCATCAAGATATTGTGACCTAAAAGCGGAAATAAATCTCATAATTGAGTTTGGGAATCAGAGGATGGATCATATTTCATTCAAAATTTGCGCAAAAGTCAACAAAATGACATTTATTGAACTCCACACGAATTTTTTTGTCAAACAGAAATATGTCATTTGAATGAAAACTCTTCCGAGAACCTAAACAATTGAGAAGTAGCCGATGAAAAATTAATCGGAGCCTCAAAATTTCATCAATGATTTGTGATTCTCGCAACAAATAAGATAGTTTTATTGGGTACGTCTTTGTAGTAAATATGCTGGACGAGATACAACGCGAACTTCTAAGAGGAGCAGTCCATCAAAGGCGAGGCTAACCTTCAACATTATCTTTTAAATGGGATTCAGAACAAGATTTGCACAACTAATACATAAAGATTTTAATTATCAAAGCAAGAGCACTGCAGTCAACAATAAAAAATATACATCAAAATTGCTTCCCAAGTTGACGAAAATACAGAGCTTTGGCCTCAAACAAAAGACAATGATAAACAAATCGCCCTAACAATGAATGAGCATGGTCAGTGGAGCACTTTAAATCATGCGCAGCACAAAGAAAGAGCGTCTCAATCGTGGCAGGAAAATCATTTTTGCGAAGTGTTGTGAAAACCAAAGTTTGAAATTGCATTAGAAACTAAAATCACGCCTACTAACGTTGACAAAAACAAGATATCAGTAAAAAAAAAACGGTTTAAACAATGCTACATAAGGTTTCGGTTAGAACAATACGGGAAGCTCTTGTACAAAAAGTTTTAGAACAAAAGTTTTGGAGGTCTACAGAAATTGAAGCAATAACTTTGATTGTCTAGGCAACGTAGGGAAAACTATTTTTAGTGAAAGGGCTTCAAATGCACAATCAAATTTAAAACCTTTTCTAACACAAATCATGGGCATACTCGATTAAGACAAGTCTGTTCAAACGGCTGAAAAGACTGTCACACGAATCAACCGACCTAATTGCAAGAATGAACATTTTTGGCAGAAGTCAAAAAACCGAAATTAAATAAAAAGTTTCTGATGCTGAAAATGGTCATCGTTCAATTCGGGAGTGCACTTACTAATTAGCTTTTGATTATCCATTGTTGTACACAGTAACTGTACAAGGAGAAATTATGCTGATTCGCGGCGCGAATGAAGTGATTTAATTGATTGTGTCGAATCGCGGAGCGAATCAGGCTTATTAGAATAGAGAGAACTGGATTATTTGACGCTGGGCTAATTCGCGAAGCGAATCAAATTTATTTCTAAATACAAACGTAATATCAATCGCAGTGCAATTGAGTTAGTTTTTTGGAAGGTTGTATTCAGCTGGCGAATAAAAACATGATTTTGAGGAATTTAACTCATATGATTTTTTTCAGCAATTATCGATTCACTCAATAAGTCTGCAGCATTTAAGCGACTAAGCAACCAAAAAATTATGGTTATGAGCAAATTTGAAGGTTTAAATCACGGTATGAACAGATGTATGAACACACTTAAAGATGGAAAGTATCAGGGAATGAACAAGTATGAATAGAAACATCAGAGACATAAACAGCTATGATTACAGGCAAATAGAAATCGAACTATAAATGAAAACTAGCAACGGAATCATGGAGGAGAATGGTATCGTTGAACCTGTGTACCGCATATCCCCCTTACAAACAAAACCCTGGTTTTGCTAAATTTTTTTGTTTTCATTGAGATGATTTGTTGACTGGAAATTAGATAAAAATAAGTACTGGTTAGTTACTAGTAATATATGTGTTGGTTCTGTTTTTTGGAGTTTGAGGCTTCTAAAAAGGTCGTCAGAGATGAAGTGCGTTTCGGTTTTTAAAGCGGTGAGAGCTCGGGCACTGATGGTCTGGGAAATGTAAGTTTAGGCCATCGGGGCTATTTCAGGTGTGATTGCGCCTATTTCAAATTGAGTGTCTTAAGGTGGGTTTCGATCCGCGAGTGCTTTGATCCCTTTTACAACTTTTGTTCGCCAACCGACTGACTCAACTTCAGATGTGCTGCACAGTGCAATTGGGGTAAATTGTTTAATGTTGATTACCTAGTTTTTTTTGGGACTGCTATTATTGCAGGGCATGAGACGGTTGACTCGTCTGTCTCAGGGTTTTTTCTCGTTCGTTTTCTTCGTCGCGGCTCTGCCAGGGCAATTGTTATAGTGTTCTTTGGGGCAGTGGGGCTCTTTGTTGGTGAAGTTGATGGAGGAGGAAGTGGCTTTAAAGTCATGTGTACGCGCAAGGGCACACGAAGCGTTTGAATTGACCAACGAAATCGCAGTTTTGTTATCAAGTTGGCTCAGCCGCATATCCTCTTGTCTCCCTCTAGTTTTTGTCTAAAATGTGAGGCGTGCTCTTTCTTTGTCCTCTGTTACGCTGGCAGTTTGTGTTGTCGGCCTGCGATCTGTGTAGATCTTCAACGGCGGGACCTTTTGGTCTTAGTGCAGAAATTGCTCATTTCGGATTTTCTGTTCGTCACCTTCATTTTGCGTGGTTCCTTGATAACGAAGGTGTAATCGCCCGCTTGGACCACCGTCAACCTGGTTCGAGACCTCTAAGGGTCCTTTTAGGTTTTTTTGACCGCCTGTTATCCGGTGTTTTCTTGGCTTGCATTAACTCTACTCACTCTTCTGTCCTTTGTGTAGGTCGTCCTCTTCCCTCTATGCAAACAAGACGTATTTCGCCCTGCAGATCGTTGTTCTGTCTAATGGCTGCGTCTTTGAAGGCGTCCAACTTGTTCGTAACGTCTCTGCGTCGCTTCTCTCCGGGTCGTTCCACTTTTCTGCCTGGATTGGCTGTGACCAGTTAACAAGGTTTTTGTCTAAATTATTGTTGATAACATTTTTATAAGACAGTTTAGACATGTTAAGTTCAATGCTTATGTTGCTCAGCGGCGTGTTTGAGCGTCTTCTGGAACTTGCTCCGAATGGAGAGATTTTTAGCGTTTTCAGTTTGTAAATACGTGGTTAAAAAATTACAGAATTTGTGGAGCTTTTTATATCAAAGTTGGATTTAGCCTCTTCTTTAATTCTTCCGAGCCTACCTTTAATAGTTTGTATTAGACGCTCAAATAAGCATATAGCTCTGCGATCATCGATTGGGGCCGTGATTACTTCAATATTATGTTTTTCACAAAAATTGCTTATTTGCTCTCCTCCTCAGAATCGAACGTGGTTGAAGCGAATGAGGCGCGTAACATCGTATAAAAAATATATTTCTGAGTGGAAAATTTTCTATGATGTTAGCATTTTCGTTTTCACATCTTTCCGCTGAAGAGAATTTAGAAAACTGGCCTTACAGGCTATGAAATTTGTTTCTTGTTTATTTTTCAAAATAGATAGGGCCGAAAAAATCAATTTGTATTCCCCTGTTCTTTTCACTACACTGTTTAATAGGAAGACCATTTGATGCCGGAATTATAGGTTTTAAAATTTTACTTGTTTCGATGCATGGTGCACATTGGGATGTTTTGTATAGGAGATCACGTTTCATATGTGGCCACCAGGCGTGGACGGCCATATCTGTCATACCTTAACTTCCGGGATGTGTACTGTAAATTACATCGATGTACTCATATTTGATTGCGTGCATGATTGCGATGCAGTCATCAATACAAAGACAACCGGTCTTCACATGCAGATTCTTCGAGAAGGAACGGATATAGAGAATGATTTGCTTGCATCGCTCCTTGTTTTCTGTGAGTAGCTTGTCTCGGAACTCTGCGAGAACTGCGTCCTTCGTCGTTAGACTGTCTAAAAGTATTTTCACAGAAAAATTACACTCAGGGCAAAATTAAAGCGCACACATCTCCGCTAAGGTGTATGGCTAGGGTCTGCTGTAGGGATTTCTGGCATTTGGTTTGTTTGATTGAATCGGATTGTTTGGCCTTCTTCGTCGAACCGAATTCTTGTTAGAGTGTTTTGTTTGCTTTTGTGGCTTTTCTAATAGATTAACAAAAAGATTAACGATTCGCTCCAATTTTTAGGTTTTTCTGTCTGACTTGTTTGTAATAATGAAATTGGTGGAATAAATGTGTTCAGGAGTTTTGCTTATTATATTTGATTTTAGCGGGATTTATTGAATCTTCGTTTGCGCTGCGTTTTGCTGCTGCACGAATGAAATCGTCCTTTCACGGAGTGATTGAAATGGTAAATAGTTCAGTTGGGTTGAGTGAATGACGGTATTTATCTAATTGTGGCGCGTTTGCTCAGAATGAGGTTTTTAGGTAGAAAGGCGCGATTCATCAAACCGAGCTTAGCAACAATGAACTGTTCATCATATTTGGTGCAGTTAGGCGCATTTTAATAAATTTCCCGGAACTGTAATTGACTAATCCCGTACGTGTGCCTGGCAACAGTTCGTTTTTGAAGTTGAAGGGCAAAAACGTATCAACCCAACGTATGAGTCTTTTATTGGATGATTTTTTGGAGTAGTGCTCCTTCATTATCGAAAAAAGGGTTCGGTGGTCAGTTATGACTGTTAATTTTGACCATACAGATAATATTTGAAGTGCTCTATGGCTCATAGACTCTCAATAGTTTGAATTAGTTTATGCTGTATCTTGTTTAAGTGAAATGTGACCGATGAAACTGCTGCCGTTATCCACCCTTCACTGTCTAGTTGTGCTACAGCGGCGCCTAGTCTTTGTTGTGAGACCTCGCGTTTTACAGTAGATTCAAGGTTAGGGTTGTAATGTCTGCTCTCAGCTGTTTCAACAATTTTGCCTTTATTTCGTCAAATTAGATGTCATGATCGTTGGTCCATTGGAGTTCTTCCTATTTTTTAAGGATTGGTCTAGGTGGTGGAATAGTTTTGCTAAATGCGCTATAATTTTACTGAGGTGATGGACCCAACCGAGAAAAGATATTAAATTTTTCAAGGGAATGTGCGGTTTTATGTTCCGGATTGCGCTTGTCTTGGTTTCAAGAGATTTTATTTGGCTTCTGGTAATTTTGTAACAAAGGCATTCAATTTCGTCCTCTGCAACTTAAAACTTTGATAATTTTATTCTTACAATTTTGGTCTAGCTTCCTATGGCATTTTTTGACTAGTGTGATAGACTCTTCTATTGTTCCGCCGCTCACGATTAGTTTGTCATCCGAAATTGGTTTTAATCTCATTAGAGTAGTTTCAATTACCATTTGAAATTCGGCCGACATATCTGTGACTTCGTAAAATTGTGTTTTGAAGCGTACGTGCTCGTCATATTAATGCCTAAAATGTTGAAAATGCAGCGGTGTAATGTTTCCAGATGTCGGTTTAGCTGACTGTAAGCGTACTTCAAACCTATCGTTATAAAGAATGAGCCGCCTTGCTCCAAATATCAGCCTAAATTTTGTGAAATTAATTGAATCAGACTGTCTATATTGAGCATCTGGTAATTATTGTTGTGAATTGTTTGGTTCATGACTTTGAAATTGGGTGATAGTTCAATTGAGCTGTAATTTATTATTGTGTGACAATTGGTGAAATAAATTCTTTGCAAGTACATAAATCAAGATTTTGAAAATGTCCTTGTTCCAATAGGGTTTCTATCTCCTTTTTTCTTTGCGTTTACTTTGCCTTGTATATTGATAGGAATGTTTCTGCCCTTTTGTTGACGAGCCTGATCATTTTTGTTGACGTAGGATCTTAGAGAGTGGTTCTCCGACTTACCAACTCTTGATTAGTCCGGTAAATTCTTTAGCTATTTGTTTTGTTATCGGGTTTGGTTTTTTAATGCAATCAATTACTTTGTTTGCAGCTTAGTGTTGTTTGGTGTGTCGTAGTTCCTTCTCCACAGCACGAAATTATTACGCTAATCGGTACCTTTGACTGTTGCTATTAGTGTTAGGTTTTTACTGGTTTGTTTGAGAAGTTTTTGATTTGTCTTTTCTTTATGTTATCCGTTTTCCCTCCTTAATGTAATCTATGACCGATAGTGCGACTTTTTTGTGATAATGGAACATAAACTTCCTAAGTCGAGTAGTAATGTTACCTGGATTTTCCCGATTGTAATTGCATGTTTTGCAGTTGATTTTGTTTCTGTTTTCTTGGGACATCATTGCCACGCAGTGGTCATCAGATGAACGGATTTCTGATTTATATTTTTTCCTATAGTCTTGCACATTATTAACAGCTTCTTTGTTAATTTTGTTGTCGTTTTTAATGTTTTATACCGGTTTTCGGCAATTTTTTGCAAAATGGTTTTTCATTCCGCAATTGTTGCACTATTCCCCCAATGCAAGGTAGTCTTGTTTGTGATTTTTTTGTCACGTTTGTCCACAATTTTGACACAAATTTGGTTGTCTTCGCTTACCTGAACTCATATTTGTTTGTTGTTGGTCATTCGCGGAGCAATAAATGCCAGTATTTTGGACGCTATTTATTGTTAATTGACTAGTGTTGAATATTTCTGTTTGGTTCTGTACCCCCAGTTCCATGTTTGTTGCCGTTTGGAGTGCCTGGCTCGGTTCATTCTTTTTGCGGAGGAAATGATGTTGTATTTCAATATCTGGCATGTGATGAACCGTGTGTGGTTCTTTGCGGTTTTGAACACGTCTATCATTTGTCCTGATGCTCAAATACAGTAGAGAGACGCATTTTTGGTCACAAAAGTGCCATGGACGATCACAACAGAGTATTCCTTGGTCTGCTATTTTATGGCATTCCAACATCCACGAGAGTTTCAACTGCATGTTTAGAGATTTTCTATCCCGTTCGGTAACCTCGGTTGAGTCATTTATTTGCGGTTCACATTGGGGCTCGTATGGTGGGATTACTGCATTGGCGTAAATAGGGCACCTATAGTGATGCCGTTTTTGGCTGATATTACAAGTTTTGTTTGGGTGCGCCCTTTTTCCCAACGTAGTGGTTCTATTAAAGTTTTTTGCTTGAAAGGAATGGTTTCCAGGGGAGTTTTTCGGGATCTTGCCCCATGTCGTACACGGTTACTGTGTCAAGTGATTTAAATGATTGCGCTAAATCGCGGAGCGAATCTGGTTCATCAGAAAATTTAAACGTATTAACAATCGCGGCGCAGTTGAGATAGTTAATTGGAAAATTGAATTCGCCAGGCAATTAGAAAACATGATTTGGAAGAATTAATTTTAACCGATTACTTTGGCAGTTCTCGATTTACTCAATAACTTTGCATCTTTTGATTGATAGACAGTCAACATGAAATGGATTTGAACAATTGAAAATGTTTCAGTTATGGTATGAACAGAAGTATGAACAGACTTATAGAAACCCCACAGACATAAATAAATAATGATAAGAGGGCAAATTGCGCTACAAATCTTAAGAAATTAGCAGCGGAATGGTGGAAGAGAACGGTATCGTTCGTACCTGGGTACCACATTAATGAAACAAAGTCAAGTAGCTGTCAGTACGATTACAAATAGTGAATAGCAAACAATTCCCCTGTGAACAGCAAATCTTTAATGTTATTACACATCTTTCAACACGAATCGATTAGTCAAATACTGACATATTTAAATAAATATTTCATACAATTTACGTTCCTACACATCAAAAAAGAGGACCCGCACCAACTACCCTTCAAAACGAAGTATATAATGAAATTCATAAATTAGTTAAAAAAGCCAAATAGCAAGAAAGATAGCTACTCTGACGGAGATTCCCAAATTGCTATTGTAATTAAAAGTTCGAAATCTGTAACAATTGCATGAGATTAATCAATTTAAAACAATTAAGAACAAAAAGTCTCAAATGCCTAACGTTGATAATGTAAATGACAATATATAACAAAACCTACAGGAATGTGAACGAGTTTTTAACAGACCTGTATTTGCTGTGCGGTTTAGGTCAGTTCAAATTAAAAACCAAAACGACACTTTATTGCATCATCAAAATTTCAAAACTAATAAGAGGTGAACCGATAGACACATACAAATTCATTGGCGGATTCTCTTCTTTAACGCTTATACCACGCCCGTTTCAAAAAGATTTGGTTAGTTGCGCTAAAACTCAATAGTTTTTTAAAGAAAACATCACTGTTTCAATAGAGGCTCCACCGGAAAACGTTTACAATTGTCTTTCAAAATAAACAGTAATAATTTCAGAACGATCCTTTTAAAGTTTGCGTTATAAGACTAAGGTTGATCAGATTGGCTATAGTTTTTTTTCAAATGGGCTTCTGAATTCTCCTAATAAATTTAACACAAAATTCAGGTAATGGATTTCAAAACAAACGCAGACCATTAGTTTCAGCGCAAGTAAGCATAAAAAAGGACATGATAAACTTTTTGCGCGTAAATCACTCTAACAATGGGCAGTTTTCTTATGATATTCTAATCGCTCCTCAAATTCAGTTTTGAATGGATAATTATGAACAAGCTGCAAGGGTCACTCTCAAGAAAAGACGCTTAGCGTTATTTTTTCGCATCTGTTCTGTTTCGGCCGCCATTGCGTTTTACGCCCCAGTTACAAATTGTATGTTGTTATGACGCGCGTTACCATGTAAGAAATGAGTGCCTGGGGGCGTAAGAAGTTTAAACCCAGTGAGCTGGGCGGGCCGAAACAGATTAGATTAATTTTTTTGACAATTTACCTGAAAGGTCACATGTCAGCTTTAAATGTGAGCTCTCCAGGGTGTTTTCATTTGAATAAAACGTGAACCAATCGTCATTTTTTGAGGTTCTGACAGCAAACTGTGAGATCTTGAAAGAAATGAGAGGTCTGGTCCTACAAAAAATGCGAAGAGTGATACAAGGAAAAAATTCCCCATGTGATACTTTATACCGTAAGGTATGCAGTTGAGTAGCGAATGCTTGTCTAATTTCATGCAATTGGATTCGAGGTAAGAATCCACTATCATTTACGCTGCTTGAGATTACAGCTTTTAATTTGCTGATCAAGAGTGATTCAAATGTAACTCTATTCTCAAGATAGGGAATACTGACTCGATTCCACTAAAAACTATTCTCAATCTAAAACAGGAGTGTTTAGCAAGCAACCGAATTTAGGAGTATCTGATAAGAGTGTGAAATTGGCTTTAGCAACAAAAGTCGGAGAATTGAACATATCTGAATACTCGAGTTTTTAGTCGGAGGTAAAACTTACCTCAGTGAATAACTTAAAAAATATCAGTCAAGCTGATAGATGTTATGATAGAAACGAATTTAGTACTTTTTCAGATCCTTTGATATGACTATATCACATATCCGCAACTTTGACAAAAAATTGAGTAAAGCACGTTATCAGATTTCAAATATAAGTAACACTTTGACCGGTTAGTTTAGATAATAGTTAACTGTTACGATTGTTGACAATAGTTTTAAGTTTGAAACAACAACATGAGAGATTGAAAACGCCAGGGTTTTCCCTATTGATTAAAGTGTAAGTGTAAACAAACAGTATATAGAGACTAAATTAGCGAAACTGCAAAGTTTAAATAGCAAATTTAATACGAATGATTTTGTTTTGAGAAATGAACAATTGACTAATTTTAACATAAAATTGGCTTTAATTTAAATTAACATAACATCAAAACTTTTTCGAACGAGTGAAAATTTTAAATTCTTGAAAAATAAATAAAAATTGCAGGATTTTGAAATCAAATGAACAAATTATAATGAATTGTTTTTTAAGTGCTTTAAATTTGATTTTCAGCGTCAATTAAGCTCATGCTGACCTCTCGTTCGTATTCAGTTTATTTGTATTCCTGATCTGGTGGCGTATTTATAGGTGCTCGGGTTCGCTGATCCAATGGGCTGACTACTGGAAGCTCAAAAAAATTTTTCACAATTGGTGGTTTTGAGACTTCTTCTTGGTTTACTGTCTCGATGACAGGGTTAGTACTCCGTGCTTTTTTGGGCATTGGAATTGGCTCTTGTTCACTCACGGAACAGATTGATTTTTCGAACCCATAGTAAGCTGGAGCTCGACGGTTTCTCTTGCCTTTTAAATTTGCGGGGCTGGAAGTGAACAATGCAGTTGAGGTCTTCGAGGTTGCACACGATTTTCAGCTGCGGCATCTGGAGACCTGAGGCTTAGATAGTTTCCTCGTGATCATGGTTTTTGAATTATTTCTGTCCGTTAACGAGACTCCCAAATTGTTGTCCGCCTCTGGATTCCAGATCTTGATGTTGCCCCTGTACTTCTTTTTTTAACTTTTTTGAGTGGAAAGCAAATTTCTCTTACTTGGTCTTATTGTATGAGAGAAGACACCTTTGTGCGTATTGCCAAAGATCTGTATTGCTTTCGGCATTCATACCAAGTTTTGCTATGTCACTATTGCGTACTTTCACCTCGGGAACGCCTGGTTGTTTGATTACGGTAGTCGTTGGTGAAGTACGTACTACCGTACTCCCAGGAGCCAACGTGTCCCATAGACCTCGAAAATCTCGTTTCATTTTTTGTACAACTTCCTAGCCAGTTTCAATTCCAATGTTGTTTCATTTCGTGGTATTGGGTTTGAGATTTTTGTCTGAAGTATAAAGCGGGACACCGCCTTTTTGTTCTCGCCGTTGTTTATCCGGCCCCAATCCACTTGGGCTTTGGTCAAGGCTTCTTTTATAAGAATGTCATTGCGTGCGCCCGTAACCTACCCATTATTGTCAAGATAGTCTTCGACAGGGACCGTATCAGCGTCTAAATAGTGATTTAGAACTTATTCATAAGAAAGATTTGTTGTTTTTGGAACTGTACTTATATTACTAAGTGTTGTATTTGGTTTTCTTCTAAAGTGTGGCTGGAAAGGTGTTACATTTGTTGTCTTTTGTTTACATATACGCAATTGATATACGACTGATTTTATTGTAACTTTAATTGTAAGTTTGTTATGTCTATTGGCTAATTTCAAGCAGTTTAGTCTT
The DNA here is from genome assembly GCF_964194025.1 of Convolutriloba macropyga. NCBI lineage: Eukaryota > Metazoa > Xenacoelomorpha > Acoela > Convolutidae > Convolutriloba > Convolutriloba macropyga. The sequence continues at coordinate 18,984 of NW_027451504.1, forward strand.
TTTTTAGTTGTTTGTATCAAACGCTCCGCTAATCCAATCGCTCTATGATTGTTTGCAGGTGCGGTAATTTTGTTAATTTTATTTTGTTTGCAGAATTTTTCAAATCTATTGCCTATAAGAGAGCGTTCTTGGTCTAGTCTAATTTTTTTAAGAACTCCATGAATTTGAATATAATTATCTAGGAATTTTATTACAATAGCTTCGTTTGTTTTATCAAATACTTATGCGGTGGAGTAATTGGAAAAGCGATCGATACATGCCAAAAAATGTATATCTTGGTATTTTTCACTTGTGATTGGACCACCAAAGTCTATTTCATTGGGTTGGGAACAGCTTACTAATGGACGCCATTTTGTTGGTATGAGATTCTCACAAATCACCGTGCACGGTTTGAACTTTGCGGCCTTATTCAAGATCTCCCAATGCATATAAGGCCAAAAAGCATGCTGTCCTAGCGTAATCATGCCTCAACTTCCGGGATGGGCCAGGTGTTGTGATACCTGAGTCTATTAAAATTCATTTTCTTATTTGGTGCAGTAAATTTCATGTAATGTATTCATTTAGTTCACTTCTTTTGCCCTTCATGTCTTAGTTACTATTGTTCAAACCTCTGATCATGAGTTGCTTTAATTTCATCTACCTTTTGTTTTCCGCCCCGTGATCAGACATGTTTGATCATACACTCACCTTTGATGTAAGGTAGTTGAGACATAACTTTAGTTCATTCAATTCAAATTAAGTTGCTCTTCTTTCTCAGTGAACTCGCGCCGCAAGTTAAGTGAAAGGAATAAGTTCCAATTTTGCGACGTGAAACTCAAATTTATTAGTATACAGCTCATGCACCTTGCGAGAGCCCTCAGAAGTATAATAGCGCGTTCAACAAGTGTAGTGATTCGAGCACTGCGTCTTGAATGGAGTTTGGAATTGCCATCCGTTCGTCGACACATACGCAACACCAACTGATATGTAGGTCGCGACAGTATGATTGGAAGTAAGGTTTCACATTCTTGCATCTTTGATGATCTCCTTTAAGAATGAAACCCCTGACCACTTTTAGCGCGGCATCTTTGCTCGTTAGAATAGCTAGAAATCCCTTCACAAATAGTTGTGTAAGTTTATTTTTAAACATTTCCTATTTTGAAATTTCACGATTTGGGGGAGTTGGGCCTTCGTTTGAGGATCGGGTAGAGTTTACCTCTGTGTTGGTTATGATTGAAAAGTTGCCCCTCCAGTTGTGGATGCAGAAGTGTTTGTGGGGTTGTATTTGAAGTTTTCATTTTGAAACTAATTTTATTGTGGATTTGTGGATTGTTTACAGTAGTATTGATCACACCAAAAGTTTTTATTGATTCATTGTAGAATGTTTTGAGATCGTGAAACTCTGGTGTCTGTACCCAGTAGCTTTCTTTACTGTTCAATACTACCGCGTTTGCTAGGCGTTTTGTTTGTAATATTGCAAACGCTAATATTGTTTATAATATTGTTTATAATATTTCAGAGTTGCCGAATTGGTTATGCATGATTGCCGGCTCCAATTCTCTGATACTGTCACTATCGGAGAAAATAGCTGAGCAGTTGTCCTCGAAATTGTCATAGTGAGAATCACAGTTTGCTTTATATATACTATGTTTCTGCATCATTGCATGAATTTGATTCAATTGTTCTTCCGCCGTTGCTGATGCGCTAATGGTTGCAGCTTCTGAAGATATGTTGTCATCGTCATTGTTGTCACGTGGTCTCGGTTCTATTTTATCTTCGATTTTAGACAGACTTTTGCAATTGTGAGACAGACTTTTGAATGATTTGCAATTCCATTTTTTTTTCAGTTCTTTCCTCGTGCTGGACAGTTCTGACAATGGCTAGCTGACCAGGCGTATCTACAATTGGGGCACAATTTTGGTTTGAAAATTGTCGTTGTTGATATAAATCTATTCCAGGAGTTGTGGATGCTATTGATAGAAGTATTCGGTATTTGATCCGCAACAGTGTAAGCAGCTGTTCCTATTTTTTTCAACTGGTTTTGAATACCAATCTTAATATTTATTGCTAGTTCAAAAGCTTTTTTTCAGTTCTTTCCTCGTGCTGGACAGTTCTGACAATGGCTAGCTGACCAGGCGTATCCACAATTGGGGCACAATTTTGGTTTGAAAATTGTCGTTGTTGATATCAATCTATTCCAGGAGTTGTGGATGCTATTGATAGAAGTATTCGGTATTTGATCCGCAACAGTGTAAGCAGCTGTTCCTATTTTTTTCAACTGGTTTTGAATACCAATCTTAATATTTATTGCTAGTTCAAAAGCTTTCTTGGCCGTTCTCGTTTCTTTCAGAAATTCTCTTCGTATTTCTCCATATTGCATGTTGGCAATAAATACGTCTCGTATATTGGATTCCTCCAGACTGCCAAGGTCAAAGTTTATGGAAAATTCTCGAAGGCATCCGTAAAACTTCTCTACTGGCTCCCGTTTGATTTGTTTCCGTTTGACGAATGTATAACAATCGAATGTTATATTCTTTTTTTTGGTAGAGACACTCTCCAAGCTATCCCAGTGGTCCGTCGCTGAGATCTGATCACTCTACTCTGTACCGATGGTTCTTGAGTTTTGTGCCACGGCTGAGTTATGTAAATGAGATAGGTTTGTTGTCACAAAATTTCCACGGTCTATCGCTGCTAAATTTTCCTGCTGCTTCCATTTTATTGTATTTGTCGAGCCATGCACTTTTGAGTTGTTCATTACGAATTTTACGATCTCTCTTACTTTTGGCACTGCTGTTGTCCACATCTTCTTGATAAATTGGTTCGGTAGGAAAAGTTACTTTTTCCGGTGGTGCTTCCCGTAATTTATAAATCAAAATGCCTTCTTTTGAGAGTATCGCTAACCTCATGATTATTCTCCACCGTTCCCATCTCAATGGAGGTTCTAGTGTTGGTCGTTCCCAAAACAGTTCTATCCCTAGAAGGGCTCGTTTTTTGGTGCTGACTGCGCCATGTGATACTCTATACCGTAAGGTATGTAGTTGAGTTGCAAATGCGTGTCTAATATTTTTGCTTTTTACTATAATTGACGTTGCTTGAGATTATAGCTTTCAATTTGCTGAGCACGAGTAATACATATGTAACTCTATTCTCAAGATAAGGAAAACTGACTCGAATCCACTAAAAACTATTCTCTTTCCAAAACAGGAGAGTTTAACAAGCAACTGAATTTAAGAATATCTGATAAGAGTGTGAAATTGGTTTTAGCAACAAAAGTGGGAAGTGTGAACATATCTGAAAACTCGAGTTTTTAGTCGGAGGTAAAACTAACCTCAGTGAATAATTCAGAAGTTAACAGTCGAGCTGAATGATTTTATGACAGCAATTAAATTAGAACATTTTCAGCTCCTTTTATATGACTATATCACAAAGCGCTCATTCAGGTGTCGATTGCTCGTCCTCATCGGATATGTTAATTTTGCCATATCAGTTGAAGTTTATGTTCGATTTAGGAACTTTTATGTGAATTTGTTTGTTTGTCCATAAAATCTATTATTGAAAACCTATCGATAAGATGGTATAAGAGGGTATATGGTGGAATACAGCTGAATTTTGTTGCTAATTTTTTTTATTAAGAGAGAAAAGTTTTGTTTTCGTCCATCGGCATGTAAACAAATTGTTCAACATCAGAAACATGAAAAGAAATAATTGTCCTTATCTTGAGAAACCCCTCGATGATTGTTATTTTATAAATAAAAACCCTAGAACAATACGATTAGAGCAAAACAAAAATTAAATAGAAAACAGGTGAAGAGATGATCTGTGAATGATCACAGATCAATTGGATTTTGCGCGGTCTCGATTTAAACAAAAAGAGAGGGTTTGTCGGATTACAAGTTGCATGTAAAGACAATTAACCAAACAAGGAACCTTCGACAAACTCAGTTGTTTATCAATTGCGCATATTCAAACAAAGAGCCAAAGAATTGCCACCCTTCTAAGTTTATTTTTGATTATTAGTTCATCGCTAAAGACATCGTTTAAGGTGCAAATAGTCTCAACATTTAATGAGAATAAAATTTACAAAACTATTTAGACAAATCACACATTTTAACGGACCTACTCTGGCGACAAGATGGGATAGACATGTGACATTGCAGTTGATCAAGCGGATTTTTTCCGTTTGTGCCCCCCAGTACGTTATGCTCCCCCCAGTTAAAGAGCACGTTTCATTACGCAGTAACTCATTATGTAAAAATATGGCACCGTTGTCTGGGGGTTGCGAATAATATGCATCCACTAAGCTGGGGTAACAAACGGAAAAGATCCCATCAATCAATCAATGACGCTCAAAATTATGCAGAAAACGAATATATCGGGTAAAATTAAAAAGAAAACCCACGTTTTCTTTGGCATCTGAAACTTTGTACTGAGTGTTGAATTTTTTCTGTTTGTGCCCCCAATTATAGAGCACGCCCCCAATAGTTTTGAACTCCATAAGAGGCCTCACACACGATCAGTGTCAAAAAATACATTGATGTCCAAAGCAAGACAATCAAGAGCTGGAAATAATTCATTAAGAGTTAGAATGGTCATTGCATACAACTTCTTGCAGGAAAATAACCTGATACCCTCAGATTTGTATAAGAAGAGTACTTCAAGCGCTCAAAAGTTTTCTTATAACTTTGAAAAAAACTATCGTCGCATTAACTTGATAATTCATAAACTTCTCTTCTAGTTGTCCAGTTTTTCAAGTTCCCCACCCCTAGGTCCTTGGTTTCTCCTTATTAGCTCTCCTGGGCATCACCCTGCATGAGAGTCCTTTATGGTGCTTTTTTGCCTTTCATAGAACAATTTTGATGCATCAGATAAACGAAATCCAATTTAATTCAATTCAATCTTTTCCGTTATTACCTTTCTCCCCTACAGTACTCCATGCGCCCCGCAGTTATGGAGCACGTGTCATTAAAGAGTAGGTCTTTATGTACAAAAATTGCACGTGCGTTTGGGGGTTTCAAATAATAAGTTTCGACTCAGCTGGGGGGGTGGGGAGGGGAGGGGGTACAAACGGAAAGGAGCTTAAGATTTTTTTTAATGGTTGGGTTGGATTTTCACATTGTAGGACCCAGTGCTTCAAGCTTTCTGGAGTCTTATAGCATTTAATTTGTTTTTTAAACTTAAAATTTCGTACAGGTCAAGTTTTTCTATTTTCTTTTGTGTATGAACGATTTTAGGATCTATTCTCTTTCGGCCTACCCAGCTTAGTGAGGATAATAATTTTATGACCCCCAGGCCCATGTGCTGTTTTCTGACGTGCTATATAAAAACATACAATTTGTTAACGGGGGTCATAAAAACACTGGGGGGGGGCACAACAGAATAGATCACGATTTTAGACACAAAATCAGAAACCCACTTTTAATCTTTTCTAATTGCAATGGCTTTTTAGCGTCATGACAAAGTGTCTCAATTCCAATGATTGTTTCAATGAGCTAACTTTTTCAATAAAGAAGTATATCATTTGGTAACTTGTTTAATTTAAAACGGAAAAAAGTTCTCTCTAAAACCTTCAACCATTCTGCCGCCAAAATTGTCAATCAGTGTACCTATCATTTTTTATACATGATCATTTAAGCTCGTATCCTGTCAAAAGTTTATGAAGCGTTAAAAGGTCGGTGCTAAGTTTACAGATGAGCGAAATTGAACAGGATATATGTACAGAAAATTTTTTGAGTGATTTGAATCAAAAAATGGGTTAAAGCTTTTGCTTTTTATTTAAACCAATTTTTTAGACCTCTCAGCCTATATGATTGTACAACAGGTTAGTTGAAATCTAAAACACTAAATTTTGCCTGCTGCGTTGATTAAATTAAAACTTTTAATTTTAATTTCTCTTGAAATCAAACACTTAATTTTACCCGAGTGTAATTAGTTAATTGCAACCACAGGCGCCTAAGTGTTTGGTAACTTCCTTAAAAATAAATTTTTGATTTGTTACTTTTTGTTGCATCATTTTTCTGGAACTCAAAAATTTACAAAATTTCACTGCTTTCGCTTTCTTTCATTCGAACCTGAGACTTATATGCTGAAGAAGAAGAAGAAGTTTTTTTGATCCGATAAACTAATAGCCATCCTTATTGCTGGTTCCTGCAAAACCGATTTTTTAGTGTTTTTATTCCAGCTGATACTGCTGAAGAAATATTTGCCTAACATTAATTTGTTGAACAATTTATAAAAAGGATGACCACTTCTCGAAAATTTGTTTGTTAATTGCTCCACAAATTGAAGACCTCAATTGATCAAGTTCATTTTGCATTTGTTCAACTTTTTTAATATTTAGAATTTTGATCAAAATTGAAACATCACAATATCAACTTAATCGCGTTGATTTGTTTACCAGATTTTTATAATACTGATTCTAGCTTGTAAATTCTGGCTTATAATTTCTTATAAATTCTAGCTCACGGAAATTGCCATAAAGCTAATGCAATTATAAGCCTTTTTTGTTATTGGTTTTACGAAGAACTTCTTAACTTTTTACCTAAAAAAATTGTACCAAAATGCGGAAAGATTACTGTAATTTGATTTCCCTGTTGACTTTACTGTTGAGCTGTTCTAGAGCAACTGATTTGTTTGACCAGTCAGACAATATGAGCCATGAAAAACAAACAAAACAAAATCAAACCAACAAATTGGAAAAAGAATCCTCCGATCATTTGAAAATTATATCCGACATAGTAAATTTGATAATTCCTGTAGTTGGGTTCGTTGCAATTCTTTGTAATGTTCTGATCATTTTGACGGTAATGAAGAAAACAAAATTAACCGCAGGATCAGTTTATATGATACTGGTTGCAATAGTGGACGCAATCAGCTCAGTTCTTTTGACATTCGCTTTTGGGTGAGATTCTTGATGATTTACCCTAAAATTAACTACCCATTTAGAGCTATGGAGCACTGCAAATTTAGTGAGCTACGAAAGTTAGCACAAACAAAACTGTGTGCCAGGCAAATTTGGTATTAGCGATACGTTGCGCTTCCATCATGTTGATTATTAGAGACGCCAAATCATTATCCACTTATGGAGGCAGAGAGAGAGAGAGAGAGAGAGAGAGAGAGAGAGAGAGAGAGAGAGAGTGAGAGAGAGAGAGAGAGAGAGAGCGAAAGAGAAAGGGAGGGGG
>NW_027451505.1:5000-13413 GCF_964194025.1 Convolutriloba macropyga
AGGACAAATTCACCAGTCTAGCATCAAACCATACCGGACACCGAGAAATGTTGCCATTTCTCTTCCCGATGAGCTTTTCCCTGTTCATTCGCCATTACTAAGGGATTCTCAGTTGATTTCTTTTCCTCCCCTTACTGATATGCTTAAGTTAAGGGGGTTCTCTCGCCCAATTCAGGTTATGTAGTTGATTGTCTCTTAATTGGTTCACTGACCAATATGAGACAGAAACCGATTCAGCAGTTTTGTTCGCTACTACTATCAAACACAGGTCGAAGTTTCCATTCAGTCATTAATTCCAACTTTCAAATGTTGTTGTTTCAGCTTTCGCTTACTAGAAGCAACATAATACTCGCTGCAATACAGACCTCGGGAAACCCTCACCGTGAATAAGGTTCACTCACATATTTCACTACATTTTGCGTGGGATTGGAGATGAGGCTACTCGTTCTTGCTCAGTACTAGGCTGAAAATTAACGAAACTTCGTTACAAACGTTCACATGTTGATGTTTCCGCTTTCGCGTACTCGAAACAACATAATACTAGTCTTTGTAATTTAGTTTCATAATTTCAACTGTTCTCATGCAGAATTTTTGCTCATTCTTATCCCAAATTTTGACCTGGCTACTAGTTACACTCCTTGTACTTATTGCAAAATGACCACAAATTTCAACAGCTTTCACATGTTGCTGTTTCGGCTTTCGCTTACTACAGTCAACATAATACTCGTTGCAAAATAAGTGCTCGGCATCTGCAATTTTCCAAAGACGAAGTTTCGCCAGTTCAATTTTCGCTCGCCAATTATGGCTACTAATTCACACGGTACTGAGCTCAACAACATTAAATTTGTTCAGCAAGACTTTCACATGTTGATGTTTTGGCTTTCGCCTACTAGAAGCAACATAATACTCGTCTTGTTAGCTCATTCAATGAGAATAGCTTTTCCCGTTGAGAATTTTTGCCTTCAATTGGCGTTGTAGTGAGTTTGGCTACTCAGATCACCAAATACTTGTGACAATTCGAACCAGAAATGTTTTCAATTTTCACATGCTGATGTTTCGGATTCAACCTACTAGAAGCAGCATAATACTTGTATTCAACAATTTCTGTATCAAATCCCAGTTTTCTCTGGTGCATCTTTGCCAAACTATTCCAAACTGCCTGAGTCTGAATACCAATTACAGGTACTAGTAAATGCACGTTACTAAGGACTATATAGTTCTAGGTTACTGTACACAACGACGTTCACATGTTGATGTTTCAGCTGCCGCTTACTAGAAACAACATAATACTTATCGTGCATACCTTTCCATAACTTGTCCTTTTCAGATGCATTAGTTTCCCTTTGTCTTGGCTTCTACAGTCAGACTGGCTACTAGTAACAGCACAGTACTAATCACATATCGTTCTACAGTTTGCAGACAACTTTCACATGTTGATGTTTCAGCTTTCGCCTACTAGAAACAACATAATACTCGCTGTATACATTTGTAGTTCTCTATGTAACTTTCATGTGAAGAAGTTTCGCCAGTCTTTTTGACTGTCTCAAATCTGAGTCATGCTTAGGCTACTAGTTGCTTCATAGTACTTATCGCCTCGAGATCATTGAACAAAACTTGATTTTCACATGTTGCTGTTTCAGCTTCCGCTTACTAGAAACAACATAATACTAGTCTCATTAAGTTCCGTCTCTTTGCAATTTTCTTATGAAGAAAATTCGCCATCACAATGACTCCAGCAGTTCTTGATCAAGGAATGCAATCATTGATCAGAATGCTATTATTTGAATCGGTTCTGCTTTAAGTGTTCCAATTTTATTGGAAGCACCAACAATAGAACATCAATGTGTTCAATCGAGAGTTATATAACCCTGAATCGGACGCAGTCAACAGCCGAAGCCGAGACCGCCTTTTGCGTTAGAGAGGTCGGTAAACAAATCTTGCGATTCATACCGAATTAACACATATAGCTGTGCTCCTCTTCGTAAAGCGAGCCAAGTGATCCCCTGTTGAAGGATGTATTTGGACCAATCTAGTAGCATTTGGTTTCCAACAAGCTCTCCCAAGTTAGCTTACTTATTGGGCTTTTCAACCAATTCGGTTGGCTACAAGCATCATCAAAGTACTAGCCACAGTTTGATCGCAAAATTCTACGACTTTCACATGTTGATGTTTCGGCTTGCGCTTAGCCTACTATAAGCAACATAATACTAGTCATATCATAGAGCGTGATCAGCTTGTGACGTTCTCATGATGAAGTTTCACCAACAGTGTCTCACTTCGAGCTTAAATCCAGCTACTAGTAACTACACAGTACTGACTGCAACGATAACTTTTATCTATACCTTTCACATGCTGCGCTTTCGGCCAGGGCCTACTAACGTCAACATAATACTCGATATAAACTTTTGTTCATGATGCAGCTTCCCCATGCAGAAGTTTCGCCTTCAAATGCTCTCTTGGCCATATGACGTAAGAAAAGGTTACTAGTAACATCACAGTACTAGCCACAGTTTGATTGCAAAATTCTACGACTTTCACATGTTGATGTTTCGGCTTGCGCTTAGCCTACTAGAAGCAACATAATACTAGTCATATCATAGAGCGTGATCAGCTTGTGACGTTCTCATGATGAAGTTTCACCAACAGTGTCTCATTTCGAGCTTAAATCCAGCTACTAGTAACTACACAGTACTGACTGCAACGCTAACTTTTATCTATACCTTTCACATGCTGCGCTTTCGGCCAGGGCCTACTAACGTCAACATAATACTCGATATAAACTTTTGTTCATGATGCAGCTTCCCCATGCAGAAGTTTCGCCTTCAAATGCTCTCTTGGCCATATGACGTAACACAAGGTTACTAGTAACATCACAGTACTAGCCACAATTTGATCGCAAAATTCTACGACTTTCACATGTTGATGTTTCGGCTTGCGCTTAGCCTACTATAAGCAACATAATACTAGTCATATCATAGAGCGTGATCAGCTTGTGACGTTCTCATGATGAAGTTTCACCAACAGTGTCTCACTTCGAGCTTAAATCCAGCTACTAGTAACTACACAGTACTGACTGCAACGATAACTTTTATCTATACCTTTCACATGCTGCGCTTTCGGCCAGGGCCTACTAACGTCAACATAATACTCGATATAAACTTTTGTTCATGATGCAGCTTCCCCATGCAGAAGTTTCGCCTTCAAATGCTCTCTTGGCCATATGACGTAAGAAAAGGTTACTAGTAACATCACAGTACTAGCCACAGTTTGATTGCAAAATTCTACGACTTTCACATGTTGATGTTTCGGCTTGCGCTTAGCCTACTAGAAGCAACATAATACTAGTCATATCATAGAGCGTGATCAGCTTGTGACGTTCTCATGATGAAGTTTCACCAACAGTGTCTCATTTCGAGCTTAAATCCAGCTACTAGTAACTACACAGTACTGACTGCAACGCTAACTTTTATCTATACCTTTCACATGCTGCGCTTTCGGCCAGGGCCTACTAACGTCAACATAATACTCGATATAAACTTTTGTTCATGATGCAGCTTCCCCATGCAGAAGTTTCGCCTTCAAATGCTCTCTTGGCCATATGACGTAACACAAGGTTACTAGTAACATCACAGTACTAGCCACAATTTGATCGCAAAATTCTACGACTTTCACATGTTGATGTTTCGGCTTGCGCTTAGCCTACTAGAAGCAACATAATACTAGTCATATCATGGAGCGTGATCAGCTTGTGACGTTCTCATGATGAAGTTTCACCAACAGTGTCTCATTTCGAGCTTAAATCCAGCTACTAGTAACTACACAGTACTGACTGCAACGATAACTTTTATCTATACCTTTCACATGCTGCGCTTTCGGCCAGGGCCTACTAATGTCAACATAATACTCGATATAAACTTTTGTTCATGATGCAGCTTCCCCATGCAGAAGTTTCGCCTTCAAATGCTCTCTTGGCCATATGACGTAACACAAGGTTACTAGTAACATCACAGTACTAGCCACAATTTGATCGCAAAATTCTACGACTTTCACATGTTGATGTTTCGGCTTGCGCTTAGCCTACTAGAAGCAACATAATACTAGTCATATCATAGAGCTTGATCAGCTTGTGACATTCTCATGATGAAGTTTCACCAACAGTGTCTCATTTTGAGCTTAAATCCAGCTACTAGTAACTACACAGTACTGACTGCAACAATAACTTTTATCTATACCTTTCACATGCTGCGTTTTCGGCCAAGGCCTACTAACGTCAACATAATACTCGATATAAAATTTTGATCATGATGCAGCTTTCCCATGCAGAAGTTTCGCCTTCAAATGCTCTCTTGGCCATATGACGGAACACCAGGTTACTAGTAACATCACAGTACTAGCCACAGTTTGATTGCAAAATTCTACGACTTTCACATGTTGATGTTTCGGCTTGCGCTTAGCCTACTAGAAGCAACATAATACTAGTCATATCATAGAGCGTGATCAGCTTGTGACGTTCTCATGATGAAGTTTCACCAATAGTGTTTCATTCGAATTGGTTCTGCTTTAAGCTCTCCAATTGTTTTGGATGAACCAGTTTTGCCCTTCGAAGCCACTTTTGTGAGCTTTTGTGGGTCTTTACCAAGAGGATATACCTCAAGGCCTCTTTCAATTCCTTTAAGTTCTTTCAACTCCTTTACAGTTTCTAGGTTCACATAGCTGCAAACCTTATTTCTAGTTTTAAGTCTGGCCAACTTGGGGAGAGTTGGTGCAGACCGTGACCAATTCTAGTAGGATGCCACAACAAGAATGTGATCAACTTAGCTTGTCGATGAACCTGCCCCACATTCAAACAACTCTATCGCCTTTTCCTCGTATAGTTATATGCGAGGGCCTCTCATAGAGAGCGCTGTTAGCAACCTTTTCCACATAGACGATAAAGTTGTGAGTGTTTTGCACAGGCTGTTGTCATCACCACGTGACGAGTCAACTCAGCTTGACTCTCTACACTCCGACAAGCTTTGCACATACGCCTTTAGTTCAGTATGTGTCTTTAATCTGACTCCGGTGCCTCAAGCCGGAAAAATTGTCAGATTATGATCATTATCGGTTAGTCATCCCGATGCAAGATCGTATCGTACTGTCTTTGTCTACCTCCAGATTCCGAAGAACAGGAGGAGACTCTCCCAGACCTACATATCTGGGAGAATGTTCAGAGGGCGAGAAGCTGTGGATTACTCTCCCCTAAGAACTGACTAAACTTTACCCTCGTCCAAGGTAAGTTTATTTTAGCTAGCCTTCTATGTAAAGGATCTGAGGCTAAGCTGTGTTTTTTCGAGCCTTTGGCTCGGAGCAAGTTCAGTGGGCGCCCCGAGTAGCTCAACTCTTTCCCACTGAACAGCGCAACGCTCTGTCACTCGCTGGGATTTTTGCGTGTCGGTTCTAACCACGCGACTTGTGGACCTTTTTAGGCCTTTCTCATTCACAAGTCTATAGCTGGGCTTCTATAACCCAGCTTCTGAGATCTAGATAGCTGCAGTTCTGCTAGGCTGCTTTTGCTAACTAGTCTCCCTTTAAGCAGTCCCTTGCCATGACTGCTGAACTATGTATCCACACAAGTAGTTTTTGAGCTCGATACATAATTCGAGATTGGTTGCCAAGCAATCTCTAGCGACAGAGCGTCATGCGCACTACAGACATGGCCTCTACCAGCAGCCATGCCCGAAGGAATCAATCACTGATCCTTCCGCAGGTTCCCCTACGGAAACCTTGTTACGACTTTTACTTCCTCTAGACAATTAAGCTCGATCCGCTTCATCCCGTTGCCGGAGACCGAAGTCCCAACAGTAGGAATTTGCAATTCTTGCTTAACTATCCAATCAGTAGTAGCGACGGGCGGTGTGTACAAAGGGCAGGGACGTAATCCCTATGAGTTGTTGACTCATAAGTACCAGGAATTCCTGGTTCACGTCTGCAAGTTACAACAGACGATCCCCTTGAAGCGCTGTACTTTTCTCTGATTGCCCAGTCCATTTCGGACCAAGGGCTGAGTACTCAATCTAAAAGTACACAGTGTAGCGCGCGTGCAGTCCAGAACATCTAAGGGCATCACAGACCTGTTATAGCCTCACTTCATCTGCGGTATTTAATTCCGCATAGTTCCTCTAAGAAGTGTTTGAATTCACATATAGTGAATTTCATTATTTAGATGGAGAAGATCTCGTTCGTTATCGGAATTAACCAGACAGATCACTCCACTAACTAAGAACGGCCATGCACCACCGCCCATATAATCATGAAAGATATTCAATCTGTCAATCCTTAAGATGTCTGGACCGGGTGAGTTTTCCCGTGTTGAGTCAAATTAAGCCGCAGGCTCCACTCCTGGTGGTGCCCTTCCGTCAATTCCTTTAAGTTTCGATTTTGCAACCATACTTCCCCCGGAACCAATAAACTTTGGTTTCCCGGTTAATCTCTTGCCAAGTCAAGATCGACTTTGACAAATTGTAGGTTGGTATAGTTTATGGTCAGAATTACGAGGGTATCTAATCCTCTTCAATACTCTGACTTTCGTTCTTGATTAATGAAAACATTCTTGGCAAATGCTTTCGCAGTAGTTTGTCTTGCCACGATCCAAGAATTTCACCTCTAACGTAGCAATACAAATGCCCCCGTCTGTTCCTTTCAATCATTACCGCACTCAGCCAACCGGCATCAATCGAGTAGCGGGTCATTCTCCATTATTCCATGCTTTATTATTCGATCCCAAAGGATGCTTTGAACACTCTAATTTTCTCAGGGTGAAAACACCGTTTCCACAGTTCGTCACATTTAAGTGCAAACTATTTCTTCGATGCGAAGGATGAGCGGAACGAGTCAACAGATTTAACTGAAGACCATGTTGCCGTTCTACTCAAACAGATCCAACTATGAGCTTTTTAAACGCAGCAACTATTGCATACGCTTGTAGAGGCTGGTATTACCGCGGCTGCTGGCACCAGACTTGCCCTCTACTCGTTCATCAATGGAGCTTTTAAGTCCATTCCATTCTGATTACAAACCATAAAGGTTCATATCATTATTTCTAGTCACTACCTCCTCGTGCGGAGAGTGGGTAATTTGCGTGCCTGCTGCCTTCCTTGGATGTGGTAGCCGTTTCTAAGGCTCCCTCTCCGGAATCGAACCCTGATTCCCCGTTACCCGTCACAACCATGGTAGTCCGTTACACTACCATCATAGGTTGATAGGTCAGAAATTCGGAAGTTCCGTCCCCAAGCCGAAGCTATCTGGGATCTTTCAGTTACTAGGACTCATCACGGGATGTGTCTGTACTTAGCAAATCACCCGGTGTAGTCTTGTAAAAGTCTCCGACAGTGTCGGACAATCAGCATGCATTAGCTGCAGGGTTACCGCAGTTATTCATTTAGCTTGCAAATCAACTAATAGATAGTAACTGATTTAATGAGCCATTCGCGGTTCCACTTTTTCAAGCTTCGCTTGCACATGCATGGCTTAGTCTTTCAGACAAGCATATGGCAACTGACAGGATCAATCAGTTTAATTGTACTTTGAACAATCTTTCGATTTGTTCGAATTTAGAAAGACATAGCCTTGCGGCCTCGTCAATCTTGCTTTGAGCTTTTTAAATCACGAAGAGTTTCAATGCATGCTTTGGCATGGCTACTAGTTACTACACAGTACTCTACACACTTAGAGTTACCCACGATTACACATTTCACATGCTGATGTTTCGGCTCGCGCGTACTAGAAACAGCATAATACTATGTGTACTGGTAGATAGCGCTCTGTGAGCATTTCCCATGAGCAGGTTTTGCCCTCCAAATCTCTGTTCTACTGTTACCAATACCGGCTAACAACTGTATCATACTAGGGAGAATTGACTCATGATTTAAAAACCAGATGTTCACATGTCGATGTTTCGGCTCTCGCCTACTAGAAACAACATAATACTAGTCTGTTAAAAATCTCAATCACGCCGCCTCTTCAGATACAGAAGTTTTACCTTTTATTGGTTAGAGAACAGCTTTCCAGCTGTCGACATGGTTACTAGTAACAACACCGTACTCAACACAAAAACTTTTCAACTTCACAACTTTCACATGCTGATGTTTCTGCTTTCGCATACTAGAAACAGCATAATACTTATTGTTTTGTCAAGTAATTTGTGTGTCTTTCCCATGTGAAGTTTCACCGGTCAACAATGTTTCCCTGACCAATTACGGCTACTAGTAGCTGTATAATACTAGGGAAAATGATTGAGGATTTAATATCAGATTTTCACATGTTGATGTTTCGGCTTTCGCCTACTAGAAACAACATAATACTAGTCTGCTAAGAAATCTCGCTCAAATTGCCTTTTCACATACAGAAGTTTCACCTTCTATTGGTTAGAGAACAG
>NW_027451506.1:0-32343 GCF_964194025.1 Convolutriloba macropyga
ATTTGATACTCAATAATTCCCTGTAATTTACTGTTCAGCTTTGCAGTTCAACAAACTCAGTGGCTCCAAATAATCAAAAACTACAAAATTGCAATTACCCAATCTGCGGCAAAATGAAAAATTTTTTGAGAGAGCTCTGAAATTGTCAACGAAACGGCACTAATAAATTACGTCATTGATCAACCTAAGCGCTCTGGGATCAATTCGAAAACTGTGGTGTTGTTGCTCGTCCAATGCTTCAGTTCAAATCGAAGTGGTTATAGCCAATCGAAGACTTGTAATGCTTTTTTTTGGTTTTTTCCGATTTGATTAAGTTGTCCATGAAGAGTTTTTCCTGTTTTTTTTTCTGCTAATACGGAGTATTTTTGTTCATTATTTATACCCAATAGTTTAAAAGCACTTATTGGGCATATTCGATAACTTTTATCTTTAGACGCATGACGCTTGCATTTTTGTATATTTGAACAAGAGCGTCCGGCCTAAAAAAATTCAATAAACTTTGGTCCTCGATCCTGTTGGTGAACTAGCACTTGCAGACAAATTGATCCTGGATTGGCTATCAGGGCCATAAGTGCTTCACAAAGTCTGAAAACAGATCTAATCAACCCATGTTTTAGATCTGCACCTGCTATTGGGTTGTCTTTTAGGCATACTTCCTAGTACTTCCGTGCAATTGATAACTTTTCAGTGCTTGTTGTGTATTAGCGTTGACAGGAGCGGCAAGTAGCGTTTCTTCCCGAAGTTTCCTTTCAAAGTGGATTCTCTCAGGTAATGTATCTTTGGATTCTTCTGCGTAAAGCTGAAATTAGGCCAAGTTGCAATTTTGTAATTGATTCATGATCATGCTTCTGTTTCACTTCACCGCAGTCCCAGGTCATACCGCAAGCCTTTGATTTTTGTCGCACTCTAATATATATCGCACACAGTACCACGTGAACCATCTTGGTTCACCTGGGTTTCATCTGTTGTACCAAATCCTAATAGATGGAAAAAAGAAATGTTTTTCTTTGTAAACATGTTCTCAGAGTTAGCAAGCAAGAAACTAGAATCAGCCTACGCAATTGATGCATGAAAGACACAAAAAATGAAAAGTTTATGTACCTTATAGGTCTACACAATAGAACATTATTCTTCGGTGTCAATACACTTCCATAACTCAATTTTAGGTTAATCTGTACCTTAGCTGATGATGATCTACAGAAACAACATATAGTAACAAGAAACGCATTGAAATTAGAATGTGCTTCATTACATTCTGTGTCTCATTTTAGTGAGATAAAAAAAGTTTCAACTGTTTTGTTAGTTTCTGCTGCTCCACTTATGCTGCCTTACATGTCTGCTATAAACCAATGATTGGATAGAGAACAATATGCTATCAAAATCTCTGAAAACACTGATTTCAGGGATCTGAAACTCTTGATCGGTGAGACGCGCTCTGTGAATTGTTTTATTTATCGCAACAAAAACTGGAATATCAAAATCGTATTTCATACTCAATTTGAGCTTGATTAAACGAGCGCTTAGTGAACTTTGTTATTGATTCTTACGTGGCAAAATTGATATTCTGATAATGAGGTTACTGCCATGCAAGAAGTGGGGGATTCCAGTTTTCTATGTCATCATTATTATCTGAAGTGAAAAGTGTCAGTTATAATCCGTTCAATTTTGTTTCAAAATATTTGAAGTAATTAAAGGAACGTCACTGACTGATGGGTTCCCATGTTTATGGGGTGAAACATACTCTGCAACTTTTGTTTCAGTATCAACAAATTTTGTCTATTTTTTGCTGATTGTTGCAATCATTATGCCCTGTTAATCAAGGAATAGAATAAACAGCTTGAGAACAATATATATATATATATATATATATATATCGAACTTGTTTACTACATCTATTTGCACCGATTTCACAGTCAGACATGTGATCAGAGAACACTATCGTTTTTCATTCGTTTGTTCAATGTTCACAACGAAAGAGCCAAATTAAACCGATCTAAAATTTGTCAAAGATGTTGAAGCATCTGGTCGACCTTCGGGTAAGTCTGCCATAACGGGTGTAAAAGCTTGTGCCAAGAAATTTCTGCAGCTAAACAATATGTCGCTGACAGATCGGAATTTGTTTCTTATACCCAGGATTCAAAACTTCTGATTAACAATGTCTTTATATGCTCAGTGCCTTTGTGTTATGATATTTTGTACCCATTTCTACTCTTGTTTTTAATGCAAAAATATTGCATATTTCGCATTGAAATCCAATTGACTTCTGCAGACTCTGTCTCCAAACTGTAAAATGTCATCTGTTTGGAATTCCATATTAAATCTTGAAACACTTTATCTCTTCAGTAAATTGAGCTTGCTGTACTGATTTGAAGATGATTTCTTTTCCTTTGTCTTTTTTCCATTGCTCACTAAAATTGCTACCCGTTTGTGTTTGCTCTTAGTGCGCTTCACGTATGCCATTGCATGAATAGCTTGTTAAAATCGTTCTCTCCTCAGCAAACCATTGTTTCAGAGTAAACATTTTTTCTTCAGTTTGTTTTTATAAAATTTGATAAGGGTATGTTCCTTTCATCTGACGGATGATCGTGTTCGCTTGCTCTGGTCATCACTTTTTGGCTCCTCAACTTGGCCGACCCAGTGAGTTAATTACCTCTTTCCTGTTAGTCAATGCTGATTGCTCTGGCAAAAATTTCCGGTGAGATGTTGACACCTTTCACAATTTTAAACCGTGAAACATCGGTTGTATCTAGTTTCTAGATACTCAAGTGACCACAAAAGCTTGTTTTGCACGCCATGAGCTGAATATCTTGTGCAGTAACGTAGTTCAGTCTGACCAGAAATCTGTTCCTTCAACCTCGCTGCAATGACTGCTGCTGAAAATATCAATCGCAAGAATTCAAAAACTTATCCTTCTAGATACTCCGTAGTTTCAAATTTTGAATGCTGAGTTGGCTTTGTATTGCTTTGTTTGATAGGGTTGATAGACATATGCAAAAACTGCGTCTTCAGGAGCATCAACAAACACATGAGGTTTGCTTTTGTCCGTCCTTCTATTGAAGTGATCTCTTTTGCTGCGCTGTACAGCGCCAATAGGAAACTGCCCTGGGTAATTAAAAAATTACGCTTCTTCGTCACGTTCAATTCCTCAGGTTCGATGGTGTCCATTCTTATTCCAATAGCCATTTAAAATCTATCTCCTTTGAACACTGAATGGAGAAAATTTTCCGATTTTGTCAAACACTGAAGATTGGTGCCAGAATTGGGTTGTCCATTTGTTTGGCATCGCATAAAACTTGAAGACTATCGTCAGTAACATTCCAAAGTAGTCATTGCACATAAGAGCGCTCCGTAGCGGTTACGGTTTTGACTACGACTTGCTTTGTGTTACTGATAAAACTTCAAGCATTCCGGGCTTAACTCGACAACTGTAGTGTTGTTGCTCATCCAGTTCTTCAGTTCAATTCCAAGTGGTTATAGCTGATTGAAAACCAGTAATGTTTTTTGAAGTTTTTTCTAATTTGATTAAGTTGTCCATGAAGTGTTTTTTTTCTGTTTTTTTTCTCTGCTACTACTGAATACTCTGTTCATTATTGATACCCAAACGTTTGAGAGCACAGATTGGGCATATTCGATAACTTTTCACATTAGACGCATGACGCTTGCATTTTTGTATATTTGAACAAGATTGTCCTGCCTAAAAAAATTCAATAAACTTCGATCGCCGATCCTGTTGGTGAACTTGCACTTGCAGAAAAATTGATGCTGGTTTGGCTATCAGGGCTATAGGAGCATCACAAAGTCTGAATACAGTTCCAATCAAGGCGTGTATTAGATTTGGTCCTGTTTTTGTTTGTCTTTTAGGCATACTTCCTAGTACTTCCAAGCAATTGATATCTTTGCAGTGTTTGTTGTGTATTAGCGTTGAAACGAGCGGCAAGTAGCGTTTCTTCCTGAAGGTTCCTTTCAGAGTAGATTCTCACCTTATCTGTACTAATCCGTTTTCAACCTTTGTATCTGCTGATGCAAATTTATCAGGTTATGTTCTGATTCTTCTGCGTAAAGCTGAACTTAGGCCAATTTGCAATTTTGTAACTGATTGATGAGCATGTCTCTGGTTCACTTCACGGCTCTCCCAGGTCATACCGCAAACCTCTAGTTTTTGTCGCACTCTCAAGCATCTTTTGTGTCTGCAGTTCCATTTTGTGAAAAAGGACATTTTTCATGGATGCAAAAAACTTTATGTATCTACATGTCTGCATATGTTCAGTCATATTCACCGTTTCCATGAAGGCAAGTGGAGAGACATTTTGTTTTCTTGTGCCCACTGCTCTGCAAGACCCGAAAAAATTCGCTTTGTGTTTTTATCTGGTAGGCCAATCGGTGTTGGAGCTCATTATCATCGTGACCCAGGATAATGACTATTTCAAATTAAAGCTCTTACCGGTGAAAAAACCGAGTTTTTAATACTTAAATTCAGCATATCGTAGTTTTGGTGTAATTACCTAAAGAGGTTGACGGATTTGCAAATGTTTAATACACCATTGAATGCATTCTTTTTTTAGTGGTACCTAATCACTCTTCAGATCTTTTTTCCGTGTTGACTCAAAGTCGTATCTCCTCTTTCACATTTTCATACACAATCGATTCATATTTGAGGAAACCATATGTGTTGAGACTGTTATCAATGCTCTGTAATGAGACAGGATCTATCTGAAAAAAGTCGTAGTCTCGTAATCTTAGTTGATTAAAACTGCTCATATGTTTGCTGTGTGATTACTTTCGTATATTTGGTCTTCAGAGTGTAGGAATCGTTCTCGATAGAGATTTTTATACATTGAAGCATTGACTTCACAGTCTTTGAAGGTTCTTTGACCAAGCACCCGGAACGTAAGCGTAGATTGTTAGCTATTGAGTGCTGATCATTCAAACTCATCTTCTCAAAAAAAAGACAAATTCCTACGTTGATTAATTTTATCAGCTATGGGACAGTGAATCTTCTTCATTTGTTTTTGTTTTTGTTCCACATTTCAACTTTCACAGAATTTGATTTCATCGATCACCGTTTGTCTCTAGTCGTATTTCTTGTATCTTTTTTCTCTCTACTTTGCAACTCCGAGAAGTTTTTCTCCCTAGCCGTGCTTCTTCTGTTTTTTTCGCTCTCAATTGAAATTCGTGCTCATCGAGAATTGTTTGCCTCTAGTCATGATTCTAGTGTATTTTGGTTGTGATTTGAAAGCTGAAGGCTCCTCATGCGCGCATGCCATTATACATTTCTGTTGAAAACACCAGATAAGGCCTGTATTCATCTTTATCGACAAGATTGGACCATCACTGTGATTTGACAACTCTGGGAACTTAGTGTGTCTGCAGCCAAATAAAGTTTTGAGGGAAGCATCCCGGTCTTCAACGCTTGTGGGAAAAGTAAAAAGAAAGAAAGAAGTTGAACAGATCTGATGACTTGTGGGGCTTCTCTTGTGTTGACTATCGACGACTCTCCTGCTGTGCACCGATGATGACACGAGGCCTTTTGAGTTTTGTCTCCAGAATGCTTCTAGACGCACCATATAATTGTTCTAAAGCTAATAACCAACATATCTCTGACTTTGCCTTGTCTCCCTGTAAAGTCTTCAAAATGCTTTCTTTCTCTGAGACTAGTTTTGGTTGTTGAGCAGCTATAGGAGTGAACATACTATGCTCTTCCGGTCATTTTAGAGGAGTTCTATCGAAGTTGCTTAAATCCAGCTTTGTTAGTTTACCCGATGTATGCATTTCGACCAGTATATTGTAAACCAGCTCTGGGAAATGTGTCCAGGTTTTCAATGCTTGATTAACAACCGCTCGATTTTCGATATTGTGTCGAGAGACTAAAGTTGGTCAGTTCAGGGGTTGCTTCGAAGCGCTGTTGCTTGATCTGGTGTTAGAAGATTGTCAATTCTACCAACCCAATTCGAGACATCACTTCTCAGGGGTCCATATGTAGGATGATTTATCTCGAGCACTGGTTTATTGAGTGCGAACATCATTAGTTTCTAATAATTCTCTCGTCTTCACTTTGCGCCCTAACTCAAGCTCTTCTCCCATTATTTGATGATTTTTTGAGTTCCTTCATTTGCATTTTCAGCTCCAACTCTCTTCGTTTTTTCACGCGTTTGTTTGGTTGAAGATGTTTCAAAATTAGTATCGTTTTTGTTACTAATCGCGTCTGCTTCGTTCTATATTGTTTAAGCATTTGAGGTGTCCACTAGGTGGTTGTCGTTTTCCTCTTATTGGTTTGCCGCTCTGCTCTCGTAGCCCCAATCTATATTCGGAGCTACTCGCTTGTCTTTAAATTTAATTGAAGGCTAATGACAATCTGCCAATGACTATCTGCCAATGACAATCTGTGAATGACAATCTGTCGATGACAATCTGCCAAAAATAATCTTCAAAAGACAATCTGCTCAAGGATTCAATTATGCGGCTTTGCACTACCTGTTTACATGTTATTCATTAAAAGTCGCTAGATAGAATATAGGCTTGATTGGAATCTGGCAGCAGCTTGGTGTAAATTTTTCTTCTGGTAATTGATTATCCTCCTAACAGAGAGCCTTAAGTTTGTTGACTCGATCTGATTCTTCAATTATATTTGAATGCTTCGTTTTGTAAAAAACTCTATTGCTAAAGCGTGAAAATTTTTGTTAGTGGTTGACTGAAGCCGTTATTTGTTGTTTGTAACTGATTTGTACCACTACTGTTGGTTTTTGCTTGGCTTTTCTTTAGGCAGGGTTCGGTCGGAATTCAACGTTTTTATTGGATTACCCCCTCAGATTTGCTTTTGATTTGTTCACTTTTTTGCGTTGCTGCCTTTGGAACTCTGTTCACTAAAGTAAACTACAGTTTGCCTGCAACTGTTTTAATTGTTGAAAAAAATGCATCGGATGCTCTCCAAATTTCTTCTAGTTAAATTTAGCCGTTAGTTTTTGTGAACTGTATTATCCAATATACTGTAGAACACCGTGGCAGTACTTGATAAACACTAATTGTTCAAATTGTTCTATTTTAATTGTCTGTTGCCTTGTGCAATCAACTGATCAAAATAAGCTGCAGTTTACCTTCCACTGGTCAGATCATAGGACCAAATATAACTTGATTACTTGATACACACTGATTGTTCAATTTGTTCTATTTTCGTTCCTTGTTGCCTTGGGCACTCGCCTCATCAGAATCAATTGCAGTTTACCATCCACTGGTCAGATCATAGGACCAACTACAACTTGATTACTTGATACACACTAATTGTTAAATTTGTTCTGTTTTTGTTTGTTGTTGACTTGGGTACTCGCCTCATCAAAAAAAGCAGTGTACCTTCCACTGGTCAGATTATACGACCAAATATAACTTGATTGCTTGATACACTTTAATTGTTCCATTTAATCTATTTTCGTTCGATGTTGCCTTGGGCACTCGCCTCATTAAAATCAACTGCAGTTTACCTTCCACTGGTCAGATCGTAGGACCAAATATAACTTGATTACTTGATACACACTATTTGTTCAATTTGTTCTATTTTCGTTCGTTGTTGCCTTGGGTACTCGCTTCATCAAAATAAAAAGCAGTTTACCTTCCACTGGTCAATTCATAGGAATAAATATAACGACTGCTCTCCCAAATCTTTACGGAAAATATGTTTTATTAGTTAACTTTTGTGAACTGTATTATCCACTATACTGTAGAGTACCGCTTTATTACTTGCTACACAATAACTTTGTATCAAGTAATACAATGGTACTCTACAGTATAATGGATGATACGGTTCACAAAAATTAACTCCCAAACTATAGTCTCGAAAACTGGTTGTTCAGCTTTACTGATCACTAGACTACTCTTATTTATGTTTTCAATTAAATCAGAATTTCAATTAATCAATTTGTCGCAAAGACAACAGTTTTTTGCTACTAACTCCATAAGGTGAACTTTTATCAATCATCCTTTTGAACTTTGGGCAAGCCGACAGTTTAATGTGGAAAAAAAGTCAATTTTATCTTTTATACCAAATGTAAATGGATTGGCGAAATTCAAAGAATTGTTTTTCCTCACATACAAATTTAACAATCAGTTCATTTGAATCAGTCAGGCTAAGCCATTGCTAAACAAGTGAAATAAGAACGAGGGTAGTTGCTTGCTCTATAGGTCTATTTATTGGAGCTTTGTTCTTTAAATTAAAAAAACGAGAACTTTAAAGACAAAATAGTCAAAGTTCAGTCAATTTGTCCAAACACTTATGCTGATCTAGGACGATTGCTAGAAAATAGCCAGCATTGATTCTCACAAAACTGATTGCAATTGAAGGAACACAAGAACGATCATTAAAAATGATAATTGAAAAAAAACTTTTGAGATTGGATTTTTTAGTTTGCATACTCTTGCTTCTTAATGAGAGCATGCAAGGGGTATTGATAAACAAATGCAGGTAGCAGTCATCTAAAGTTTGGCTCTACGGGTTTATCAATTTTATTTGGTTTCTTGATACTGACTCTGTTCACTTCAGAGTTTTTTATGGAGCAACTGCTGTTTGGAAGCACTTTGAGAAGTAAGAGTGGCGAAGGAGTCTAATCTCGAGAACTCAAAGATTTCAAAGAAAATATTGAACAAGCGGTGAACTAAGGTAAAACGAAACAAATTTTTACTCGATGAAGTAAAAAAACATAGCAGGACAAGTCCTGACGAACAAATCAAAGAGTTTTCATTGACTAAACAAAAAAACTAGTCCTAGATTGGACAATGAGTGAGATGGTAGGACCAATTCTAAAGAAACAGAAATTTTTTTAAAAAAACAGAAAATCATTATCAAAATGCCGCATGTGAACAATAAGCCACTAGCGAGAAAGTGAATGTTTGTGCAAAGACCTTTTTCTCACTCTACTTTAAAATTAGAGCAAAAAATTTCACGCCGCAATACGACTCTTTTTTCGCTCCACTTCCTGTTTAGGCATGACAAAAACCACTACTCCAATTTGACTTCAGAAATCATGAAAATGTGTGAACGCATCTTAAAAAAAGACAGCGCCCCAAAACATTTCAAAGTCTTTGAATTTTAAAAAATTAGGAGCGCTCTAGTAGATGGCTGAGTAGCTGAGAGCTGTTAATAAGAAATGGCACTAATATATAACTAAAGACTCAAGAATCGTGGTTTAATACGTACTTTAAGTCAATTTAAAGTCACATTTATAGGGTTTCAACTGCTTTTTGGTAATATCTGATGCTCAAATATAAAGATTTGCTTTTATAATCCTAGCCGACGATTGCATAGGAAAATCCATTGTCCGAATACACCTATTTCGGTATTCGAGATGTCTTGTACGGTGACGCGCGCTCTCTGAATTGTTCCAATTACCGCAACAATTCGTGAAACTGGCATACCAAATTGGCATCAAATATTCCATTCGAGCGTGATTCATTGAACTGGTAACTAGTTTAGCAAATTGCACTGACGTTGACAAATAATGCACTGCAAGTGCAGGAATTAGAGTTTCAGTTTCAGTTTCACTTTTTGTATGATAAGCGAGTACTAAAAACAGTGCTAAATTTGTTGACAATTTGAACAAAGCGCACGTTTCAAATTCTTCCGCCCAAAATGATGTAAAAGTGGGGCTGTACTGGGAGAATTTTTAAGGAAAATGCAGCTCAAAACTTTTACGTCTTTTTGGACTGCATTAAGCTTCCAATGGGGGTAAAATGATGTAAGAGTGGGGGGTTAAAAGACAAATTAACCACCCACACTTACATCTTTTTGGTCTGTCAAGCGGAGTAAAATGATGTAAGTGTTCGGGGGTAATTTCTACATTACCCCCGAACTCTTACATCATTTTACCTTCCTTGACAAACCAAAAAGATGTAAGAGTGGGGGGTTAATTTGTCTTTTACCCCGTCACTATTACATCATTTCAATCTTACATTGTTTTAGCCCGCATACTTGGAGACTGCCAGTCTTGAAACCACAACCTCTGTATCCTCAGCTGGTTCTCCTTAACCTCAAGACCACAAAGGCTTGTCCAACTCTTTACGGTCTATATTTAAGAAAAATACTTGTAAAGAATTTCACCCTCTCACCAAATTACCACCTCACTCGTACATCATTTTAACCCCTCAGAACAAAAAACCCTCAAACTCTTACACCATTTTACCCCACTTGGCAGCCCAGCTCTCAGCTCATTTAACCCCCTCCGAACAAATCAACCCAACTCTTACACCTCTTTACCCCCTTGGCAGCTCAATTCTTACCTCATTTAACCACCTCTGAACAAACTACTCCCTCACTCTTACACCACATTACCTCCTTGACAGCTCAACTCTTAATTCAATTTACCGCCTCTGAGAAAATTACCCCATCATTCTTACACGATTTTAGCCACCTTGGCAGCTCAACTGTTGCCTCATTTTACCTACCCTGAACAAAGTACCCCTTCAACCTTACGCCATTTTACCCCATTGGCGGCCTATCTTTTATTTCATTTTACTCCCTCTGAAAAATTTTTACCCCACACTTACGCTACTTTTCCCTCTTGCCAGCTCAACTCTTAACTCAATTTAACCCCTCTGAACAAATTATCCCCTCACTCTTACATTTTATCCCTTTTGGCAGCTCAAATCTTACAACATCTTACTCCTACTCCCTCTTAACCAATACCCCCCTTTCTCAAACCACTTTACCCCCGCCCCTTGGCAGCTCAACTATTAACTCAATTTACCCCCTCTGAAAAACTACCCCCAACACATACACCTCTACCCCCCCTTGGCAGCTCAACTCTCACCTCATTTTACCCACTCAGAAAAAACTATACTCTCAATCTTACACCACATTAGCCCCCCTGGCAGCTCAACTCTTAATTCAATTTACCTCCTCTGAACAAATTATCCCCTTCAATCTTTCGCCATTTTATCCCCTTTGACAGCCCAGCTCTTGACTCATTTAAACCCCTCTGAACAAATACCCCCTCACTCTTGCACCATTTTATCGCCTTTGGCAGCTCAACTCATACATCATGTTACCCCCTCTGAACAAATTAACCCCCAACTCTTACACAATATTACCCCTTTGGCAGCCCATCGCTTACCTCATTTTATCCCGCTCTGAACAAATATCCCCTTACTAATACACCATTTTACCGCCCCCCCCTTGGCAGCTCAACTCTTATATCATTTTACCACCTCTGAACAAATTGCCCCTTCACTCTTACACTATTTTACATTTTTCCTCCCATTGCACCCATTGTAGCCCACTCTTACATGGCAATTTTAGTCAGGGGAGGTAATTCCTCAAAAGTCCTCCCATTGCACACCATTGCACCCCAACCTTACATGGCAAATTTTGTCAGGGGAGGTAATTCCTCAAAAGTCCTCCCATTGCAGCCCATTGCAGTCCACACTTACCTGGCAATTTTAGTCAGTGGGGCTAATTCTTCAAAACTCCTCCAATTGCAGCCCATTGCAGCCCCCTCGTACACGGCAATTTTAGTCAGGGGATGCGTAATTCCTCAAAAGTCCTCCCTTTGCAGCCCATTGCAGCCCACTCTCACATTGCAATTTAATTCAGGGTGTAGTTTCTCAAAAGTCCTCCCATTGCAGCCCACTGCAGCCCACACTTACCTGGTAATTTTAGTCAGTGGGGCTAATTCTTCAAAAGTCCTCCATTGCAGCCCATTGCAGCCCACTCTTACATTGCAACTTCAGTCAGGGAGGGGGGTGTAATTCCTCAGGAGTCCTCCCATTGCAGGCCATTGCAGCGCCCTCTTACACGGCAATTTTAGTCAGGGGGGGGGGTTGAATAACTCCTCAAAACTTCTCCCATTGCAGCCCATTGCAGCCCACTCTCACATTGCAATTTAATTCAGAGGGTAGTTTCTAAAAACTCCTCCCATTGCAGGCCAACTCTTAGATCATTCTACCCCCTTTGAACAAAATACCCCCACACTCTTATATCAATTTACCCCCGTAGACAATTATCCTGCCACTCCTACAGCAAATTGGGAGGATTTCAGGGAGGACATTCAACCCGGGCGAAGTGGAGCGAAAAAGCGAGTGGTTTTGCCGCGTAAAATTTTTTGCTTTGATCGAATTTATCATTAGATTTCGTTTTTCATGCTATTCCAACTGTACTAATCAAATTGTCCTTGAAAAATTGTTTTAAAAGGGCTTGAACCAAACACTAAATGCTACCATAGACTGAAATTTAAGATCGTTAAAGGTAGGATCTACGCCCATTTGTGCGCCCCATGCAGAAAGGAGGTGCATCTTTTGTAAACTTCCGTGTGAACAGAGAGCTGAAAAATGGTTTCTGCATTATTTCTCTCACGTTGTGAGCTAAGAGAAGTTATTCATTTTGTGAATCCTCGACAAATCTGTCCACCTGTTTTTCGGACGAAACAAACATAACCGACTAACGTTGGGCAAATTGCTCTCAGACGACCGGCGAGCGGTTGGCAGCGTCATTAGGTAGCCACGGTTCAGTGAAGTTAGCTTCCCGGGCCGAGGAATTTGGCCAAAATTATGTAAGATCAGCGGCAACTAGCGTTGACAAGTCGGAAAATTCACCGCAATTTTCTTACATAATTTTGCGTTGAATGCATTGAATTTAAAGACAAAAATTCAACACATTCAGCGCAAAATTATGTAAGAAATGGCGGTGAATTTTCCAACTTGTCAACGCTATTTGCTGCTGATCTTACATATTTAGCGTTGAATTTAGCGTAGATCTTCCATATTTAGCGTTGAATTTAGCGTAGATCTTACATATTTTTGCGTTGAATTTAGCGTTGATCTTATAAAAAATCAACGCGTAGAACTCTGGGTATGTGACTCGAACCACTGACCTCCTGTTTACTTGTCGCCTCTTCTACCATTGCGCCACCGTTCCTTGGTTTCCTTAAGAGCCGAAATCCTTATGAAGCGTAGATCTTACATATTTTGCGTTGAATTTAGCGTAGATCTTACATATTTTGCGTTGATTTTAGCGTAGACCTTACATATATTGCATTGAATTTAGCGTAGAACTTGCATATATTTCGTTGAATTTAGCCTAGATTTTACATATTTTTCGTTGAATTTAGCCGATATCTTACATAATTTCAACGTATTCAACGCATTTATCATGTGAGAAGTACTGGGAAAAATTTAAAATTTTTTTTAACTTTTGAAAAAAATTTGAATTCCTAAAATGGTCTGAAATGGTTTTTGCACCGTAAGAGAGCAAATGGTTATTTTTTGCTGACTTCATTTTTCTCAATTGTGCAGTATAGGGGTCGAAACAGTAAAAAAATTAATTTTTCGAAAAAAAACTTGAAAAATTTGAAATCTTCAAATGGTCTGAATTGGATTTTGCACTATAAAAGAGCACTAAAAAAGATTTTTTCTGACTTCTTGTTACTCACCTTTGGAGTATAGAGTTCGAAATAGTGAAAAAATTAAATTTTCGAAAAAAAACTTGAAAAAGTTTTGAAATCGTAAAATGGTCTGAAACGGATTTTGCACTATGAAAGAGCACTAAAAAGTGATTTTTCTCACCTGTGCAGTATAGGGTTGAAACAGTTAAAAAATTAACTTTTTGAAAAAAAAACTTCAAAATTTGAAACCGTAAAATGGTGTCAATTGGATTTTGCACTATAAAAGAGCACTAAAAAAAAATTTTTCTCTGACTTCACATTTCTCACCTTGGCAGCATAGGGGTCGAAACAGTGAAATTGATTTTTCGAAAAAAAAACTTAGAAAAATTTTGAATTTGTAAAATGGTCTCAAACGGATTTTGCACTATAAAAGAGCACTAAAAAGTGGTTTTTTGCTGATTTCGTTTTTCTCACCTGTGAAGCATAGGGGCAAAACAGTGAAAAAATTGACATTTTGAAAAAAAACTTGAAAAACGTTTGAAATCATAAAGTGGTCTGAAATGGAATTCAAAAAATTCAACCTTAAAATTGTAAGATCTAAGCCAAAATTCTACGCAAAATATGTAAGATTGGTGTTGAAAGCGTTGAATTTATGTAAGATCTACGCTAAATTCAACGCTAAATATGTAAGATCTATGCTACAATTCAACGCTAAATATGTAAGATCTACGCCAAACTTGAACGCAAATATGTAAGATTGGATTTGAATGCGTTGAATGCGTTGAATTTATGTAAGATCTACGCTAAATTCAACGCTAAATATGTAAGATCTACGCCAAAATTCAACGCAAAATTATGTAAGATTGGCGTTGAATGCGTTGAATTTATGTAAGATCTACGCTAAATTCAACGCTAAATACGTAAGATCTACGCTAAAATTCAACGCTAAATATGTAAGATCTACGCCAAAATTCAACGGAAAATTATGTAAGATTGGCGTTGAATTTATGTAAGATCTACGCTAAATTCAACGCTAAATATGTAAGATCTACGCTAAAAATCAACGCTAAATATGTAAGATCTACGCCAAATTTCAACGCGAAATATGTAAGATTGGCGTTGAATGCGTTGAATTTATGTAAGATCTATTTAAATTCAACGCTAATTATGTAAGATCTACGCTAAAATTCATTGCTAAATATGTAAGATCTACGCCAAAATTCAACGCAAAATTATTTAAGATTGGCGTTGAATGCGTTGAACTTATGTAAGATCTACGCTTGAGCGTAGATCTTACATAAATTCAACGCATTCAACGCCAATCTTACATAATTTTGCTTTTTTAGCGTTGACACCTCGGCCCGGGTTTAGATTAATTGCAGGGGCATGAAGTGAGCGCAACGGGGGTGCAAAAATGGATGGGGAGGACTGATGTGGCAGCGGTGGGTGGGTGGGGTGTGGGATCAATTTCTAAGAATCGCCCTTCACACCATAAGTATAAGTCTCCAAAACAGTTTCAATTAAATGAATAATTCAAGACCAGTGGGCTGAATGGCTGCAAGAGAACCTAATGCAAACTGTGCGCTACCTCTTTGTCCCATTTCTGAAGACGAAAGTCAATTGGGTCAGACGAACCATCGACAAGGCGGAAAATTGCATAAAAGAGACAAACAGTATTAATATATATGAAAAAAATTGCACACAAACTTCCTAAAAAGTGCCTGTTGAGTCATTTATGAGAAAAACTTTTCTACTATAACTCATTGATAATGAGGGTCAAAGGTGATGACATTACGCCGCATAACAGCAGCTGAAGCGCGGCATCAACAAAGAGAGAGAGAGAGAGAGAGAGAGAGAGAGAAAGAGAAAGAAAAAACATTAACGAGAAAGAGAAGGGAAGAAACCCTAACCGACAGAGAGAGAGAGAGAGAGAGAGAGGCAGATGGGAATTTTTTCCATGACTGGAGTTAACTCTGCAACTTCTAGTTTTCTAGCCTTGTTAGTAAATAAGTCATACAGGAAAAAACTGAAAACGGCAAAAAACAGAAGTTTTCAACTCCGCAGTAAAAAAAATCAAAAGCATTTTTTGTATCGAAAGTACGTCAAGTTTCCTATCGCCAAGACTTAAAGAGTTTCTTTGGCCAGTAATGGTGGTTAAACTCAGAAAAGGAAAAAAAATAATGAAAAAGTTTGGACGAAATTGCAAAATTTTTCAAAATACTGCTAAAATTCATAATATTAATATCTTAATAACCATTTCACTGTCTCAACAGACTATCCAGTATCCCTGTTTCAAGCCTGAAAAGCTCATAAAAATCCATACACTTGGAACATGATACAAAATTGGAACATGATACAAAAAATTTCAAACTCAAGAAAAAATTGCAACTATTTTTAAAAATTGTACAAATTTGTAATGTTAAAACCTTGAAATACATTCCATCACATCTATAAGTTATGCAGTAACATGCATTAACATATTATCAAACCCCAGAGGAAGTTCCGTGGCTCTTGAGGCCAGATGAATCTAAAAAATGAAAAAAAAAACATTAAAAAAATTACAATTTTTATCAAAAAAAAATTGCTAAATCTTCTGATATTAGAAAGTTAAAATTTAATCACTGACCAGCAAAAAATTTCCAATAACTCAATATCAAAACCTAATGGAGGCTCAAAAAACACTTGAGGCTCAAAAAATCTGAATATTGAACAGAAATGTCAAAAAACTGAAAAATGGAAAAAAAAAATGTCAAAAAATGCAAAAAGTCGTGATGTTAAAATCTCGCAAGACATTCCTTTACATGAAGAAATTATATAGTAGCCTAATTGTAAACCCTAGAGGAGGTTTCGTGGATCTTGAGGCCGAAAAACCTAAACCCGACAAAAATTTTCAATAAACTTGAAAAAAAGCAAGTTTTATAAAAAAAATTGTCAATAGTTGTGTGATTCAAAAGTTGAAAAAAATTCCATGGCCAATTTTTTATCAAGCCCCTTAGGAGATTTTTGGAAACTTGTGTCTAGACAAACCTGATTCAGGAAAAAAAATATGTCAAAAAATTTGAAAAAGCACGTTTTGTCATAAAAAATGCTAAAATTCGTGATGCTAAAATTTGGATGCCATTCCATTACCACTAGAAACTATGCAGTAACCTATTTTTAAAATCTATAGGCTAAAAAATCAAAAATGTCAAAAAATGTTTGAAAAAGCTTGAAAAAAATTGTTTTAAATTGTATAAAATTGCGTGTTTTTAGCGAGCGGTTGTTCGTCAGTAGCTAGAAACGTGGGGGGGGGGGGGGTGCACCTAGGGCTGATGGGAGGGGCAACGGTGGGTTGGGGTTAACATTTCGGGGGTTATGGGTGCAATAGTGGGGGTGAATAGTGGAGAAGTCTTCAACCTTTAAGAAACGCCCTTCACAGCATAAGTTCTCAAAACACTTTCAGCTGAAACAGAGCTGAAAGACCCTAAGAGCACTTAATCCTCGCTGTGCGCTACCGGGTTATCCCCTTTTTTAGGACGAGAATTCAAATGCGTCAGACAAAAAATCGATCCAGCTAAAAACTGCATTAAAAAGACCGACAGGACTAATGTAATTGCTACAAACTTTGTTTGAGAGCAATTAAAAAAAATCGTTTCAGTTTATTGCCGGCCAAAAAACAAGAAACCTAATTTGACATAACCTAAGAAATCTTTCTATCGTCGATGCGTGATGCTTTTTTGTTCAGAAATTTTTGATCGATGTGGCATTCTATCATTATAACGATAACAAAGTCACAAATTTGTGGCTGATACTGAAAAACGACAAGACGCTGAATAAAAGTCGTCACATTAAAACAATTAGCAGGACTAAATGTATAGCAATTAAAATTACTGTTTGTCGGTTGAAATATTTTTGTTCCTACCCCACTGTGGGGGGAGCAGCTATATAATCAAATGGGTTTTTTTTGTTCACACAATTTTGGCCGATCGATATATTCATTGTAGAGATATGTGAGTGGTATCATTAAAAAGCTCGTCCAGCGTGGAATTTGAAACTAAAAAGATTTCTTTTGAGTTTCGGTTTTTTTTCGAGGAGTTATCGAGGATTGATTTTTTATGTGAACACGGGATACTTGGCATGATTTTGTTCTCTGTTAGTGTAATTTTTCTTCAAATTAAGGCTTTTTTAATTAAAAAATCATTAAAATTAAATTTCACGCCACAAAATGAATCATTTTGAGTTCCTAATAGACAAACGGCGATAAAAAGACCAGTTCTGGTCTCATAGGGAAGTTTACTATTTTTAAAAAAAAATACAATTCTTTTTGAGACCTTTTTTTTGGAAAACTTGTCTTATTTTTGTCTTTTAAGTCCCCTAGAGACTAGTCACTTTTCATATGGGGGTTCCATTAATGACGAACATGATTTACAGTCTAATGAAGCCCAATGAACAAAAAAACGTGTTTTCAAGGAATCGCTCGTGTTTTTTTTTTGGCTTCAACTCTGAGTTTTCGTAATTTTCATTGAAATTTTGATTTTCTTTTAAAGGTTTTACTAAAAAGTTGGAGTCATATAGCATAAACTTATTGACTGAAAGCGCAACAGGTTGTGTGATGAGCTTTAGGAGAAGCTATCAACAGCTTTGAGTGGACATCTAATGGCTGTTGAGTCTTTAAAAATGCGGTTTATCGAGAAACTTTTTTAACATTAACCAATCATAAACTTATTTCCGTGAATTGTAAGTCAGTCTCAGTAATGACAGGACCCCTTTTCTTTCTACTGCAACCAAAATTAATCTGGTGAGCGGCTTTGTCTTCTAACTATTTGTTATATGGCTTCAATGTCACAAGATTTCACACTTTTTTAAAGAAGCTTTTGGATATTTTTTAAGTATTGGTTCCTGTTGAAATCTTGTCACATTATACTGATATTGATATCTCCCATTGGCTTAGAGAAGACCTTCAATGGATCATGGAATAAGTTCTCAGAGAAAGGCTTATGGTTTAAATGGCTCCGACACTTTCTTCTCGCATTTTTCTAGAGAATTTTTGGTTTTTGCTTGTATTTGTTGTTGTTTCCATAGTTATATAACTTATCGTGAAGTCTTATCAATTACCTATGCATGAAATATGTCCTGTCTCACCAGTTAAGGCATAACTGAGCGTATTTATTGATTTCCGTTGAACGCTATTGAACTTAATGCATGTATAGACTTTAAAAAATAATTATTGGAGATTTTTTATTATTAATTGGTCTTAAACTTATTTTTGAACTGTAAGTCAATCCCAGGAATGACCGAAGCCCCTTCCTTTCTACAATACTCAATGCTAATCTAGTTAGCGGTTTTATCTTCCAACTATTGCTGTGATGACTTCGATGCACGGGTTTTCGAAGTTTTTTTTTGAAAGTTTTTTGGATATTTTTTTTTCGTATTTATGATTCCTTTTGGAATGTTAAGACATTATCTTTAAATTGATAGTTGCATTGAATTAGAGATGAGGTTCAAGGGATCATACATACAGCTTTCAGAGAAAAGCTCAAGTTTAAATGGCTTCAGCACTTTCTTCTCGCCTTTTTCTACATAAATTCTGCATTTTGCCTGTAATTGATGTCGTTTTCATAGTCAATGACTTATTGTAATGTCTTAAGGAAGACCTATATTGACAAAGAGTCTTCTGTTCTCATCGAGTCATAGTTTAGCGTATTTATTAGCTTCTGTTGACAGCTATTGCATTTAATGCCGCGGATACTATGGTTTTCTCAAAACTTTCATGGTTTTAATATATTTGTTCAAGTTTGTTGATTCATTGGAGTCAAAATGTTAAAAAGAAGAATCCATTTGCTAAAATCATTTGAAAATAGAAAAGGTTTTCCAGATTTTTTTAAATGGTTGCGACACTTTTCAGGCTCAATTTTGTTTTTTTTGAATATGCTGTTTTTGCCTGTTTCTTTTATTCTTTAGGTAGTCGTAAAATGCTGACCGGTCTCATAAGCTTGTAATTGAGGATTGAATGAACGATTTTACCGGAAGCAGTCAGTTTAGAAGGAACATTCTTAAAGTTTTTGATAAAACACTTTTTTGAGATTTTTAAGACTTTTCAATTTTTTCAGTTTTTGGTTCGTTTCGTCAACTTGTAACTTATTCTCATGATTGAGAGTTCCCATACAATTCCTTGTTTTTTTTTTTAAAAAAAATAACATGTTCACTGATCTTATGAGGTAACTGATGTTTTGTTTGTAGGACAATATGCATTTTCATAAACAATTATGTGAGTGGTGTATTTGTGTATCTTTTTCTCTCCCCTTAGCACAATCGCGTAATAACAGATCCCAAAGATTTTGAAATATGGACAAATTGAACTTAATTATTCAGTGAGTACAATTTTTGATGAATTAATTTAAATAGAAATAGAAAAAAAATACTTATTTTTTGTTTTCGCAATGTAATTTGTTGTTCGTAATTTTTTGAGTTTTTCTGTATCTTTTTTCCATTCCTATGGCTCAGTCTAACAAATAACAGGTCCTATTGGTTTCATTATGACTTCTTAGTAAATTTATTATGAATTATGTTGCTAAAAGCTTAGTATTTTTAGACTTTTGAAATTCTTTGGTTTAAAAAGTTTTGACTGATTGTTGAATTTCGCCTCATTATTTCATCTTTTCGTCGACTTGCTACCTTGTCTAATTAAGGAGAAATTCCTTCTGCTGTGTAGTTAGGAAAAAGTAAATGTGTGTACTTAGGGTTTTGTCTGATTGTAATTTGACGTTGTTACTACGTGCTTTTAAAATTAGATATGAGCTGTGCCGTGAAATTTTTGTTTTCGTTTTCTTTTGATGTTGTTTTTTGTCTGGTAATCTTTTTAATGGCAAATCTCTTTGTAATGAGGCATGGCATAAATTAGTTCCAGCATTAGTTTGGTTGTGTAACAATTTTTTAGAACTCAAACATCTATTTTAGCCCATCTCTTTGTCAAAAGTGTAAGTCATAGGCAGTTAATTCAAAAATGTAGATGGGCGCGGGTCGGAACATTTTGTGCGAACGCACATTGACGAGCCTCCTGAATAATTAAAAAGCATCCAGACCTATTAGGAATTCTCATAATAATCGCCCCGAGAAATTTTAAAATAAACCTATTCATATCGGTTTTGTATCAAATCCAGATCAAGTTCATCAGCACTGTGTTCTGTGGACCTGATAGATCCAATTAAATGGTTAGGGATAACGTCAACATTAACTTTTTTTGTTTTACATGGATCTGATAAAATTTTATCATTTTATTGACAACTTTTCAATTTTTTAACTGTTCAGTTTATTTTTTTGTTCTTTTTGAACCCTAGTCGAGACCTGGAATCATTAAAAGACCGTCGTCGACAGATTTAAGGTATGAAAAGACTGTCCTCAACAGTTTTAAGGTATGAAAAAAATTTGTCTGGACCTATTGTGATGTCCTGGACTTTGACTGGAACTAAAACAACCGTCCTAGAATTTGGCTGGAACTAAAATATACGTCCAGGAAATTGGCTGGACAATAAAAGCGTTCTGGAATTTGGCTGCACAATAAAAGTGTTCTGGAATTTTGCTGGACAATAAAACATGTCCTGGACTTCCGCTCCCGGCCGTTAAAATTTCTGGTTTTCAATTTCCTACAAAGTAAAGGACATGTAGCGCAATTGTTCAAGCATTGGGTAAGATTGGAGAAGGGCACGAGATTGAACCCAGATGTTGTCGGAACTTTTTAGTTTGCCTCATTTTTGCATATGAAAAGAATTTGGCTGGACTTTTGGAAAGAATTAGCCCCGAATTTAACTAGGGTCATCGACCGTGTAATTTAATTCAATATTTACCCCCACCTGGAGTTAATAGGTCTTTTCATAAATTCCGGGTCTTGACTAGGGAAGTATATTGAGTTATCAGCTAATTACTAATAATTGCAGAGTGTGTTATCTGATACATATGAAATATTGGTTTAGTTATTCAAATTAGTTTTTCCATGAAACGTAAACTGAAATGATCAAATTTATATCTAATTTAAAATCTTTGCCTTTTCAAGGATCAGTCATTCCCAGGAACGTCAGATGGTAGCCTTTAGTACACAACTTTTTCTATAATTCCCCCTCCAATGAGAAAGCTCGATCAAACCCCTTCAGTTAGAGAATAAAAGCCCTTGCGCTTATAGGCAGAATACCAACTATGAATGGGGTATGGAACGCTTTCAAAATTAAGGTGTGCTAACAATAGCAATTGGATATGAAATCTCTATAAGCTAATTTTCATTTGAGGTACTAAAAATAGCAGAAGTCGATCTTTACCAGGAATTTCTAGTTTTGTAACCTGTAACTGTGTGTGATTGCACGATTGTTTCCCTATCTTCAGTCCCAGCTTCGTCTAACCCCTCTCCATCTTCATATTCGCGTTGTTCATCTTCCATGACTGAATTAGGAAGTCTGCAAATGGTTTCCATTATGGCCCCTTTTCACATTAAGATTTTAACTTCTTAAGTTCTTACACTTCCGCGCGTCCGTCTATCTTTCATCATTTCAGTTGCAATATGACCACCACCATACTCCATCAGGAAAACAAAAACAACCATTAGTAGTGGGAAAATTACACAAATTTTGTATTCTCGAAAAGCTCTTAAATTAAAATTTTGCTCACTGTGTATAAATACTATCCGTACGTTTCTGATATTCATTCAAGAGATTCTGACCCCTTTGTTCTATGCGATGTTTGTTGGGTACCGTCGTTTTCACTAATAAGCGTTTTTGTTTTCAATAGAGAAAAGCAGACAAAGCCCTGATGTCCGTATTCATGGTTTGATAGCTTTTGGCCGTCCTTTTGATGAGAACTTGGAGTTAGCGTGATACTACTACTTTTTTCAGGGCGCAGAATTTTTGAAAGAGTGTTTTATTGAAAGAGAAGGGATATCTTAATGATAGGTCTCCTAATCGAGAGCAGAACACAAACTTCTATGATCTTGTAAGACAGATGCTAATCTTGTAGGAATGATGATGCCGATCTTCCAAAATGATGTTATCGTAAAGCTCTTTCAGGACAGAAAGAAGGTTATATTGTAAAATTCTCGCAAATTGAGCTCTGTTATCGATTGATTCTTTGCAAGTATATATATTCTAGTTTTTTGCAAAAACCATTCAGGGGCGATTTACCCAAATTGGATAACACGTAAAAAGATCTTAATTTAGAACAATAACAAATTTGTATTAAAGGCTTTGACTCGACTATTTTTTTTACAAATTGGCTATCAAAATCACAAATTTTTTCAGCTCCATTATCTACAATTCAGTGCAAAAAAATTACGCCCTATCGCAAACCTTCTGAAGCCCAGTTCAAATTGTTTTTGGTATAGTTTTCAGAAAAAAAATAATGTTAAAAATTTATTAGTCGTTTTTACAATTTCCATTAAACTAATCTACTTTTTGAGTGTTGGGTTCCTTTGTGGGTTCCCTAGACGAGACCAGATGTTTATCTTGCAAGATCTTGCAAGAATCTTGCAAAAAATGGTTATCTTGCAAAATCTTGCAAGACGATGATTATCTTGCAAGATCTTGCAAGACGATTGGTTATATTGCAAGATTCTTGCAAGACGGATGGCTATCTTTCAAGATTCTTGCAAAAAATATATGGGAAAAAACATAAATTTACCTCTGAGCGAAAAAAATTAACCAAAATCGCAGCGCAAATGAGTACTCAATCAATCTTAAACAAAATTCAGGGTTTTTTTTCAAATTTTTTGTAAATAACATAACAATAAAAGCCGAGAAAGGAACACTAAAAACATTGAACTGTGTGGAAATAATCTTTTTGTCGTGTGCTTCGTTTTTCACTTTGGAGAGTTTTTGAGGCAGGCCACTGTAAATGGCGGCCTTCTTCTTTCACTACAAAACGAAAGGAAACCAACAAATTAAACTGCGTAATATCGTCTTGCAAGATTTTACAAGATTCCTGCAAGATAACAGATGATTATCTTGCAAGATTCTTGCAAGATAACAGATGGTTATCTTGCAAGACTCTTGCACGACGGATGGTTATCTTGAAAGATCTTGCAAGATTTTGGAAAAAATCTTGCACGACGATGTATCGAGATTTTACAAGATTCATGCAAGATCTTGCAAGATAACCATTCGGATCCGACTAGGGTTTGTTCTCAGTATATTTTGAAACTTTTTTCAGTTTCCAGTTTTTATTCAAATATACTGATGCTGATCGTGTTCAAACGTGTTCAGTTTTGTACCGTAAAATGTTTAATAGGAAAAAAGGTTCATCTTTCAAGACCATCGTCTTGTAAAGTTTTGGCAGATATTGCAAGAAAAACTTTTCCTCTCGAATAGGGCCGTTGCTTCCTTTCCATATAATATCTATCACGATTCGATCATTTTTTTCTGAGAACATTATTGCTTACACAAAACACGTTTAGTAATTATTTTTCATTGAAATTGCCAAAGAAAGGAAATCAGCGTACCATATATCAAACGGCCAATATTAGTTTCTTTCATATAATCATATTGTGCAAAGAAACTGCAAAATAAGTAGTGGGACTTGATGTCCATAGAATTTATAGCCACTAAGTCAGGCGAAACCGCAAAATATAACGCAAAAGAATAGCAGGTGACTAAACCTTGCTCTCAGGTGGCACAAAATTCACGAAGTGAATTTCCGTTTATGAGATTTTTTGAAAAATGCCCTCAATGTCACTAGTTTTTTTGATAAAAATATAAAGAACAACAATTGGAAATAGAATAAATCATGTTTTAGCTTTCAAACGCAAAACTAGTGAAATATCTTCCAAACAATCAATCTAGTTTCAAAATTTTTGCGAAATTTTTTGACTGCACGCTGGCTCACAGTAACACAATATCAAGAAAACTTAGCATTGTTAGTAATTTTTTTTACATGGATAGTAAGAAGATTAGCAACAGTTGGAAATAGAATAATTCATGATGTAACTTTCAATTGCAAAACTAGTGAAATATCGTCCAAACAACCAAGCTAGTTTCAAAAATTTTTCGAAATTTTTTGACTGCACCCTGGCTCTGACTGCACCAAGAAAATTTGTAATTTGATTGAACATATAACAGAAAACAGCAGAAAACAAAAATTGAGAAAACCGCTTTTTCCTGAATACACATGAGCACTACTGATTAGCAAAACTTCAAATAATTTGCTGTAAATGGCCCGCAGAAATTTGAGCGTTTTTCGGCAAACAGCAAATATTTCCAATAAGAAAATGAGCGATTCAAAACAGTTAACTAGTTCGAAATTTCAGTTATTGCTCAAGGTACCAGTAACGATTTAGACTTTGCAGACATTTTTAAATCTCATTTTGCGATAAGCACTGTAATGGGCTTCGGAGTATCTCATAAAATGCAGCCAAATACATTTGGGCAAATGCATGCCTAAAGTGAAATATGTTGCTATACAAGTCTAGGTTTGACCGGAACATATTTGAAATGAGTTTCTAAGGTAATCTATAAACTCAATAGTGCACTATTTTTGAAACGATATTGATTGTTGCCATATAATGAAGAGATAGGAATGGACAGATATAAAGACTGGATAATGATATTTTTAGAATTAGAATCAAAGGGTGTAAATTTTTGAAATTATTATTTGTAAAAAATTAACCAAATCTCTTTTCCAAGACTAACTGCATTCAAATGAAAGTAAAAACTGAAAAACTACCCGGACCTACCTCACATACTATTTCAGTGCTGAATCATTACATTTCAATTATGTGTTTTATTATGTCAAGTTTACTGATTATGACACTTTATAGACTGTTTATGATGTCTTTTTAGCTTCTACTATTTCGATGGGCTGAAGAGTATGAAATAATAAATTTCCTTTGTTCTTGACAGAATGAATCAAAAACTGTCTTTTGTCTGCAAAGCATGATTTTAAGATGCGCATGATGCGAAGTATTCGCTTGATTTAGGATGCGCAGGATGCTTAGTATTCGCTTAAATTTAGCATCATGACTAATAGAAGCAATTTTCAGCTTGCCTTCCTGCTCATTTTACCGCTTTTTGTTTGCTCAAGTGGCACTTAATTTGCAAAATTGACGCCGTGCAAAGCATAATTTTGAGCATTTATATTAAGCATAAATTTTGTTAACAGTAATTTGGTTAAAATCATGTAATCATGCAGTCAAAATCAAAATCATGTGTTTGTACGATTAAGTTTTAGTTGTTGCAAGTTTTGAATTCACAAGATTTGAATTCTCC
Source organism: Convolutriloba macropyga (assembly GCF_964194025.1). Taxonomy (NCBI): domain Eukaryota; kingdom Metazoa; phylum Xenacoelomorpha; order Acoela; family Convolutidae; genus Convolutriloba; species Convolutriloba macropyga. The sequence goes on from NW_027451506.1 coordinate 25,577, forward strand.
TCATTCACACGTACAGCCAAAGAAATCACAGCCGGAGGTCGGAGGTCGGTGGTCTGAGGTCGGTTTCAGGAGGTTGGAGGTGGAATAACAGCGTCTGGTGCGCTCGGCTCTGGTCCGATTGGCCGGATGATTGAAGACCGAAGGTTGTCGATCCCGTCCAGCTGAACAAAATTAAAGGAAACCTAAACATTTGAACGTCAAAATTACATTTGAATTACATAATATGTCAGAAAATTAGTGTCTCCTCAAAACAAATAAAGAATAGCCCTCCTAAAAAAATTTATGCAGACTATCCACCACCACCCGTTTCTATCCACCAGCACGTTTATGTAACACAAATAGCACATGCTCCTGGGGTGGGGTGGGGGGGGGGGTGGGGGGAGCCTCCATCGAAGTAAGCGAAGAGAAGGACAGTACTATTTGGACTTCCTTTGGTACCAGAATGAAGCCACAGAAAAATAACAGAAAGACTCATAGCGGCTAAATGAGTAAATGCTACTGAAACTACAAAAGGTACACTTAATTCGGTCCAAGCTACTATCTTGTATACGTTCCATGTGGCGGTCCCTCAAATACTTTTCATTCGCTCCATAGTCACACTTATCACACAAAAACACCTTTTTGATTGTCGCATTTTTATTTCGGGTCGTCCTTTTCCTGGTCACTTTTTCCGTCACCTTTTCCGATGGTTCACGTTTAACTCTTATCAAACTGACAGTTCCATGACTTGCTTCGGTCTTTTTGGAGTCTACCATTGAGTCTATCATTCAGACACTGAAAAGATAAACTGAAATAGACAGATAAACTGAAATAGACTGATAAACAAACACTGGGATTGACACTCCACGGGCGAAGCCCGATGCTTGCACTACTACTTCTACCTTCTACTTCTACCTTCTATTTCTACACAACTAAATCTGACTCGCACAACGATCTCCGACCTCCGCCTCCGACCTTCGCTACCGACCTCCAGCGACCTCCGCTACCGACCTCCACCGACCTCCGCTACCGACCTCCAGCGACCTCCGCTACCGACCTCCACCGACCTCCGCGACCGACCTCCACCGACCTCCGCTACCGGCAACTGTTTTTTGATATTACGAGAGCACATAGAGACCTTTTTTACACCGCCGACCTCCGCTACCGACCTCCGCCTCCGACCTCCGCCTCCGACCTCCGCTACCGACCTCCGTCTCCGACCTCCGACCTCCGACCTCCGCTACCGACCTCCGCCTCCGACCTCCGACCTCCGACCTCCGCTACCGACCTCCACCGATCTCCGCCGCCTCCGATACACCAATATATGGTTTAGATATGAACGCACCAATATATGGTTTAGTTAGAGCTAGAATGGTTGTTCAGGATATCGCCATCTTAAAAATTTTATGCATAAGACCAGTTATTCAAAATTTTCAAAATTTGCTATGTGCAGTCTGTGAGCTCTTTGTCTGCACAGTCTGATGGTGGAACATTCTGTGCAGTTGTGACCAAGAATGTAAATTAGGCTGCGAAGAAGAGGAACAGAGTGGGATGTAGTCTGGGCAGACTGACAAAAGGTTTATACTTCTATTTGTCTGGTTCAGTACTGGTTAAAATGGAAAGTCAATGGTACAGCGCTGAAACCCAGTGGGACCTAACTCCGGGTACTCTTCTCCGAAACCCGATTTTTTAAATAGAGAGAAAACTTGTGGAACTAAAAACTTCCCTTTTTGTTAAAAAGAAGGGGGAAATCTGAAATTAATTTAATACACAACTTTTCTTCCAGTCTACTTTCCGTGCATAACTTGCCTGCAACTTTGAGAAGAAACCGAGAAAAAACTTCCCCAAAAGAATCAAGGGAAATTAGTTTTTTTTATTACCACACCTCCCCAATTATTAAACGAAAGGAGGAAATTTCTGAAATTAATTCTAATTTATCTCTTTCATCCCCGCAGATGGACATTCTGAAACATACCTCAAACGCATTTCGAGTTTATCTAATATAATTACGCAAATTGTGGAATCTAATTATGCAAATTGTGAAATCTAATTACTCAAATCGTGAAACCTAGTTACATTCGCCTGTGAGGCGCACTTATACTAATCCTTCAGTGAATTCCACAAAATGTTTTTTTTAAGGAAAACACTGACTAAATCTCCTCAGATATTCCAATTCAGGCCATTTTAGCGAACGCAAGTGTTCTCCCCAGAACGAATGTATTAGGACTACGTGTGCAATGTGCTTGCTTTAATCGGTCAAATTTGATGGTCTGTACTAACCAGCCACGATTCTAGAGCACATTATGCAGTTTAATTTATACAGAAGTTCGACTATAATTGGGCAATAAAGTGTTATTTTTTGTTCAGAATCTTTCAATCGACGTCTTAATGCGTCTTTAAATGTTGTAATCTTCACGGCTAAGAGGGAAATTACTTAAAATCTTGCACAATTTATACTTTTTTTAACCTAAAATGCTGCCTTTTAACTTCTCAGTTACTTTGTTTTCAAGGTATTATGGATGCTCAATATTGCATTTTCATTGAAACGATCTTGGTTGTTGCCATATTATGAAGAGATTGGAATGGACAGATATAAAGACTGGATAATGATCTTTTGTTAGCTAGAAAAAATTTGTAATTTTTCTGAAATTTTTATCTGCACAAATTTTTCCAAATCTGCTCCCTGCCTAACTGGATTCAAATCCATGTAAAAACTGAGAAAATATTTCTCCGAAATCACTTTTTAAAAGTAAGGGGAACTTGCTTCTGATAAAGATAGCACCTCAGCTTTTATTGAACGATAGGGGAATTTCTGAAATTAGCTTTAATTGATCTCCTTTGATCCCCACAGACACCCAGAAACATGCATCAAACGCATATTGAGTTTGTCTAATAAAATTACGAAAATTGGAAATCTAGTTGCGCGAATTGTGGAATCTAATTACTCAAATCGTGAATTTTAGTTACATTCGCCTGTGATGTACATTTACACAAATCAGTCAGTGAAATCCACAAAAAATATTCAAGGAAAACACTTACTAAATTCCCTCAAATAGTCCAATCCAAGCCAGTTTTGCAAACGTAAGTGTATTGCTTGCTTCAATTGGTCAATTATGTCCGATTTGAATATCAGTACTGAGCAGCAATGATTCTTGTGCACATTACACAGTTTAATTCTTGCAAAAGTTCATTTATGATTCAGCAATAGAGTGTTATTTTTCTGCTCAGGATCTTTGAATCGATGTCTTAGTTGATTAAATGTTGTAATCTTCACCGCTAAGAATAAAAAAACCTAAATTCTTGCTCAATTTATATTTACTTAGATGGAATTCAGCGTTTTATTTTTACAGTTGAGTTCTTTTCTTCGTCATTTTAAATATCTTGCTCATAGATTAGTGAGGATATAACTTTCAAACGCCCTCGTTTATTTTTTTTGATAGTAACTTGCAATATTTAACCGACTAACGTCGGACGAATTGCTCTCAAACGAATGGCGAGCGGTTGGCTTTGTGAGTACCTAGCGACTGTTTAGTGTAATTAGCTTTACCTTGATTGAAGGGGCGTGAGGTTAGGTTAATATATGATGATCTCACGCCGCATAACAGCCGCTTAGGTGCGGCATCACAAAAAAAAAGAGTTGAGAGAGAGAGAGAGAGTGCGAGACAAAACGTGAAGGACAAAGAGAAGGAATGAAACGCCAACCAACACAGAGAGAGAGAGAGAGAGAGAGAGAGAGACAGAACTAGGAATTTTTCCATGATGAGATTCGACACTACAACTTCAAGTTTTCTAGCCTTGTTAGTAACTAAATCATATAGAAAATAACTGAAAGTGCAAAATTAAGAAGAAAAGTTTCCACATATCGCAGTGAAAAAAATGTTCAAAAACCTTTTTCGACTCTGGATTTTTGTCATGTAAACCATCTGCTGGACCTAAAAAGCTTCGTTGACCAGTAATGATTGTTACTCAGAAAAGGACAAAAATATTCAAAAATTTTAAAAACAACAGCAAATTTTAACAAAATCATGCTAAAATTCGTAATTTTATTAACTTTAGAACAGCATTCCATTTTCTCAAGAGACTATTCAGCATCTTTATTTCATGCCTTAAACAGTTTCGCCGGCCCATAAAGATCCAAACCCTTGGAACATGATAACAAAATCTCTAAAAGTCTTTAAATTAAATTTTATCAAAAAATTGCTACAATTCAAGTCATTAACGTTATGATAACCACTCCATTAGTTCTGGAACTTAAGCAGCAGCTTACTATCAAGCCTCGAAAGAAGTCCCTGGTGCACGCAAAAAAAAAAGTTAAAAAAAAAATTCAAAAAAACTTAAAAAAAATGCATAAGATTTTAAAAAAATTGCTTGAATTTGTGATATTAAAATCTTGAAAAACAAAAAATTTTATCTGGAATTTATGCACTGACATATTACCCAATCCTAGAGGAGGTTTCTTGCCTCTTGAGTTTGGAAAATTCTAAAAAAAAACAATTTCAAAAAACCTGAAGATTGCCAAACATTTTTCCACAAAATGCTAAAACTAGTGATATTGATACTCCATTGTTTTCAGAAACTATACAGTAACCCATTATCAAACACTAGAGGAGGTTCCTTGGCTCTTGAGGTTAGATAAACCTATAAAATGACAAAAACTTTCAAAAAACTTGAAAAATGTAAAGTTTAAAAAAAATCGATAAAATTTGTGATATTAAAAAGTTGAAAACTATTCTATGGCCAATAAAATTTTATCAGTAACGTATCATCAAAGTCTATAGGAGGTTTTTTGCTTCCTGGGGCTGGAAAACTTCGATAAGGACAAAAATTTCTGAAAAAATTTGAAAAAAAATCAAGTTTATCAGATAACTGCTAAAATTCGTGATGTTAAAACGTTGAAAACCATTCTTTTGTCATTATAAACTATGCAGGAACCTATTATCAAACCCTTAAGGAGGTTTTCTGAATCCTAAGGTTAAAAAACCTTGAATAATGACAACAAACTTCCAAAATAATTTTTAAAAAATGCTAATTTTGTAAAAAAAAAATGCTAAAATTCATGATGTTATAATTCTGAAAAAAATTCATTATATCTAGAAACCAAACACTAAGCTATAAAAAAACCCTAGAGGAGGCTCCTCGGATCTTGAGGGGGGTCTACCGGAGTGCTGATGGGGGTGGCAACAGTCGGGTGGGTGCAAAAGCGTGGTGAGGGGTGTGGGGGGTAATAATGGAGGGGGTCAACAGTTGGGGGGGGGGGGGGGGCCTTCAACCTCTAAGAAGATCAGTGGTTCGTCAGTATCCACGGGAGGGGGTTGAGGTACACCTGTGGGATGATGGGGAGGGAGAGGTTTTGGCAGCAGAGGGGTGGGGGCAACAGTGGGGCGTCTTCAACCTCCAAGAACCGCCCTTCACCCCATAAGTCTCCAAAGCAGTTGGATCTGATACAGAGCTGAAAAGCTCTAAGAGCACTTAATGCCTGTTGGGCGCTACCTAATTATCCCGTTTTCGAGGACGAAAAGTCAAAAGCGTGAGACAAAAAATCGTTTAAGCGAAAAATTGCATAGAAAAACATAGCCGGTAGAATACCGGAAACGACTCGAATCGTCGTGCATTATAATCTGTAACCTAACCTTACCAAAATCAGATCAACAAAATAGACAAGAGAAAAAACAGAGAAAGCCCAACAAACCAAATTAAAGTGTTTTAAAAATGCCGGCAGTTTTTAATGTGCGTGGAGTGGGTGGGTGGGGTGGGTAGGTAGATAGGTTGGTGAGGTGGGTAATGCCGGGGTAGTTGGGGGGGGGGGGGTGGGGCTAGCTGGGGGTAGTTACGTGAAGGGAGGGTGTAATTTGGGGGGTAAGTGGTTGGGGGGGGGCGGTGTGCTGGGGCGGGGGGTATGTAGGTGGTGGGGGGTTTGTGAGGTGTAGTTTAGATAATTAGGTGTGACTTATATTGGAACAAAATATCTCAAAATGACATCTTCACCTTGAACATTACCAGCAGTTCCTAATTACTATACAGTACAAACGAAGCTACTGTTAAAGTCCAATGTTCGAAAACAGATGTCAACAACCAAAAATTGAGTTAAAAGCTCGATCAAAAAGAAATCAAAATTCAAGTCATCAAGAAACTTGCATTCTGCTAAAAAAAAAAATCTAGCCGGTAGAATACCGGAATTGACTCGAAGCGTCGTGCATTATAATCTCTAACCTAACTTTACCAAATCAGAACATCAAAAAAGTCAAGAGTAAAAAACAAAAGTAGCCCAAGAAACCACATTAAAGTGTCTTAAAAATGCCGACAATTTTTGACGTGCTGGGGTAGTTGGGGGGGGGGGGGGGTAGGGGGTAGTTAGGTGAAGGGAGGTTCATTTTAGGGGGCAGGGGTAGTTTGGGGGTAGGTAGGTGGTGGGGGGTGGGGTATGTAGGTGGTGGGGGATAGGTAGGAGCTTGGGTGGGTAGATAGGTTGAGGAGGTGGTTAGTGCTGGGGTAGTTGGGGGGGGGGGGGGGGGTAGGTGGTGGGGGCAAGCTAGATGAAGGGAGGGTGTAGGGGTTGTTGGGGGTAAGTTGGGGGGGCAGATAGTTGTTGTTGGGGTAGATAGTCGGTGGGGGGTTTGTGAGGTGTAGTTTAGATAATTAGGTGTGACTTATATAGGAACAAAATATCTCAAAATGACATCTTCACCTTAAACATTACCAGCAGTTCCTAATTACTATACAGTAACAAACAAAGCTACTGTTAAAGTCCAATGTTCGAAAACAGATGTCAACAACCAAAAATTGAGTTA
>NW_027451507.1:0-17629 GCF_964194025.1 Convolutriloba macropyga
CTCTTGTTTTTACGCTGATTGGTAGTTTTTTGTGAGATAACTGAATTTTTTCGTCAAAATGAATAATCAAACTAAACAAAGGTAGAATTGTTTAAATGAAGTGATGTAAATTAGATAAGTTATTCCCACGATATGAATAACTGAATCTTTTAGCAAAGATTTCAAGAATTGGTTGGATATGTTGGTTTGGCTGCTTAACTCTAAAATTTTTAGAGTTGCATGGCATCTATGATTTTTTTACAACACTGCGTGGAGGGGTCAGCATACCTGCTGCTGTGGTCAATTAAGCATGGTTCTCTGCTCGGCTCACGGTGACGTTTTTTTATCATTCTAGGGAGCAAATAGATCTCGGCATGAACCGGTTTACAATCCAGACAAAATAGTCCGCATTAAATTGCTCAATTTGCTCCCTCCCTTTTGGTCTGCTCCTTGGGTCTGAAGTGCACGCCCTTTGAAATCTTTTTTAGTAGTGGTTCAAAAGAGTTTGCATATAGTTGAAATCTTTCTTGTTGAAAGTTTTCATTTTCGCTGCGACGGGGGCTAAAGCTAGATGAGGTTGTCTACAAAGGAAATGGTTGATTGTTACGGCTTCTCCGCAATTTTTATCAGAAGAAACGTAAGTTTTGGAGCAAGAGTTTATGATAATTTCATATTCTCTTCCATATGCTTCCGGAAGTTGGAGCACAAGGTGGGTTCTTTTTGCTCTGATAATTGTTGACCAGTATAATTGTTGTCAATGATGATATTTTGCATGTTCAGGACTTCCTGAATCCCGTAAGAAAATGTTCCCTTTTCGGAGATAATCATCTTGAATTAACTTCTTCTTTATTCCAATTATCAAAATGCAAGTAAACTTTGTTTTGACTAGACTGACTATGGCAAAAATTTGAGGTCCACCAACACATTAAAATGCAGATGGAGACATCGTGGTTTTTACATTTTGAGCGGTCTATCTGAGGCTATTAAAACAAGTGCGGCTGAGTTTTTGAGAATCTATAAAGACCAGTGATTAAGAAACGTCTCATGCATGCAAGTTCTGTCAAAATACGTTTCTCTGTGTTTACAGCTGCGGGTGTGAGCATCTCGAGTTTTTAGATGAGTGACATGATCATTGATCTCCAATATCATAGGGCGTTATTAATTTCGATGTATTGGTGCATGTCTCAGTCTTCTTTTGGCTGGCAAAACTAGTTCATGCAAAAATGGGCTTAATTGAAGAGTTGCATCCCTCCGTTTTATTTGTTGTCCAGTTTGCAATCTTTCAATTTTTTTTCAAAACAATTTTGTTGTGAAATTTATCAAAGTTAACCTTGGACATCATTCTTTTTTTTAGTTATTTTCTTTTTCACAAAATATTTGCTGCTTTTTAGGCCAAAGCTTCCCTGTGGGCAGCCGTTCAGAAATTAACATAATACTAAAATAGCCGTGGTCTAGAATTTTGTTTGAACAGAGCTCCAGTTTTTGTGGTCTGGAAGTTACTTTTGATCTCATGAGCCGTTTCTGTTCAATCTCTGATTGTTTCATTTATGTAGTTCCATGGCGTGGAAGACTGATTTTTCCTGTGATAATTTTTGCTTTTTGTGACTTTATCCATCCTAAAATTCGGCTACTGCGACACCGACCAGTTCAGCTCCACTTGTGGTTGCCTCTAATTCAATTTTACTTGTACTTTTAGGGGCCAATCGGGACTCGCTAAGCGTAGTTTTTAATCAAACTTCCTTCAGTAGTTGTAGATCTAATGTAAACAACCAAAGCGGTTGCTATATTTGATGCATCTGTGCATGAAGCTAATGACTGTTGGTTTGTCCGATTACAAGGCATCTTTTGTTGCAAATTAAGCATGTAATGGATGCGTAAAACTACGCCTTCGGGAGGCTTTGTATTTTGACTGGATTTTTTTATGCCCTTTTTTGGCTTGTTTCATGACAGCTTTGAACTTGAATTTCAAATTATGTTACTATCCCGGAAAAAGAAGCTACTATTGAGAACAGTTATCTTCGAAATTGATGGCTAAATTGGGTTTCTTCAACATGAAGGTTTTATTACTGACAACCGGCGTTTGTTTGTCTCAGAACTAGTTGAGTCCATGCTTTGTCATCATCAGAAGAGTCATTTAAAGGATAAATTAACTTATTTCTAAAGAACTTAGTTACGTTAAATTTTCCAGCTTGAAAAGTTTTTTCTGCTTGCTGTTCTTTCGTTTGCATCCTCTGTTGCCTTGAAACTTTTTAAAAAGTCAATCAACTAAAAATTATTAGATTTTGACCAGCTGGCCTCAGGGAGTTTGTGTTGGTTATCTTCTTTGCAAGTTGCAGAGTCCTAGTAAATTGCAGAAAACGTCTGATCCAGTTAGAGGTGCTTTATTTACGAAATACTTTCTACATTTGGATGCTGCGTTTGTTACACGACGAGCCATTTTTGCTGTTTTGCTCTACTGGATGATGTTGAAAAGGCCACATTTGGTTGCAAGTTATTGATCTATCTCGTCTTACTTAATCTTTCAAAGTTTTGTTCTGTATCAAACTATTGTAATTTTAGGCTATTTATATATCCTCATTTGGGTGATTTTCCAATGATCGCAGTTGGGCATTAGTAGCTAGTTGTTCGTTTTTTCCTGGGTTATCCATCTCATAACTGGTCAATTATGCTTTACTGTATTTTCAAAAATCTTCAATGCTTTCTTTTCCTCCTTGTTAAGGGTAGGTTTGTGTGCTGTGTTCATTCCTTCGCAGCTCCAAAACAATTGGGCCTTCTCTTCGACCAATCACGTTTATTATAACCTAACTTTTTGAAAACATTATGTTACGAATGCAATGGCAGTTCTAATTAATTTGTGAATTCTTGTGAGTATATGTGACTAAGTATTTTTAACTCAAAATTCGGTGTTCTTGATGGTACAAGGGCAACTGATTTGTGAGCACTCAGTACGGTGTTCTTGGTGGTCTAATTATGTTTTAGTGGCTTTGTTGCTGCTAAGGAATCGGTTCCTATCACTAAAAATTTGGTAGCTTTTGATATATGCGAAGTGGATCGCGTCTAACTGATTGGATCCACCACAAACGCTTTTGAACATTTGATTGTTACAAACGGCATTAAAAAATTTATGGCAGAAGTCGAAAACACCGTTAAATTAATAATGGTTCTACTGCTCTCCAGGCCTCCAATTCCAATAAAAAGTTCGGTTGGCTCTCATTTATGGTCTTGTAGTAGCAATGCTAATAAAATGGTGACTGATTTCCCATCACAAATTTCTGAAGCACCTACAATTGTCTTTGAAATTTGCCTATTGTCGCTTCCGCGTTTTTTTTTCATCAGAGATTGTCTCTGAAAACACTGTTGCAGGTTTTTCTTGGTGCTGAGAACATGACATCAAACCCAACTGCTCGGCTGGTTAAAAAGGCAAGTGTAGTTCTGTTGTCCGTTAATTATACACGGGAAACTTTGCAAGTTCGGGTCTGTTGACTCCGGATATTGTTATTAGAATTGCCTGAAGCTGTCTGCTGATTCTGCGTATTAGATGTAATGGCACCTGACATTATTGTTGGTAACTGAAGTTCAAGTTTTGTCTATGCTAGCTATTTGTGTTGTTGTTTTTGTTGTTGTATCTGTTTCTGTTGTTTTTGTTGTTGTGTCGAGTTCTGCTGCGTCGTCTGTTCCAATTGCTGTTTTTCACTTTGTGTAGTTTTGTGACCGTTGTTGGGATCACCTTTTAAGTTTTTATTCTAAGAAGAGCTGTTGTTTGTCTTTGAAACTGATTTGTCTCTAGTCAATTTAATTCCATTTCGGCTATATCCAATTGTTGACTGGTTTGGCCATTGATGAAATTCCAGTGTTTTTTGATAATCTTGCGATGTAAAGTTGAGTGATGGAAACCGTTACAATTGTCCCCTCGGCATTTGTATTCGCTTATGCATGGTCTTTTTAGTGTTCAGAAAGACAATTAGGACAAAATGCAGTCGACGCCTTGCCTGTTGTCTGACATACACAATTCTATTTAAAAAGTTGACTTGTTTTTCCGAAGCTGTGACTTTGTGAGTAAATTGAGTGTTTTTTCTCATTGAAAAAAAAACATTTTTTATTGATTTGTGGCATATGTTCACATGTGGCATATCTTCACATATTTGCCCATCCAATATTTTAAAAGGGATTATTGGATGAACGATTTCTTCTCGGATAACATTTTTGTTCCAGTTTAATAACAGAGCAAGAAAATGTTTTTCATTGGCTATTCTGAGCACGGCGAATAATTGCAGGTCAAGCGTAAGCTCGTGAAGAGGTAAAATTAGCATCAATTGTCAAGGAAGTAAGCAAAAAAACTGTCTGTTGAGTTCTGTTTTGCCCCTTGTAAAATACCGGATTGTATGAGTATCCAAATACGCTTGGCATTGAGGAGTCCATGAGGACGTTTTGGAAGAAAAACATTATCGTGTACTGTTGATCTGAAGTAGCATTACCACTCGTACCATCTGCGGGGTGTCTCCATTGTATTTTTAATTGCGTCTCGGGTGAGATGATGCTTATATTTGGGTATTTTCAATTGTTGGAAAAAAAGAAGCGATCTATTCTCTTTCGCCTCAATTGTTTTTTGACCCCAAGTTACAAATTATCTGCTGTTATATAGCTTGTTAGCAATTAGAATTAATGCACAAAACTTTCCCACTAATTTGTCGATCGAAACAAACTAAATCCGAAAGCAGCAATCGCTATAAGTTTCGTTGGTTGATTTCGTTCCGTAAGTTGCAGGCAGTTTTGCACCAGATTTGAAGTAAAATGCAGGTTTCATAACATTGGAGTTGTTTTTGTGTCTCTATAATTTCCTTCTGATGTCTATGATTTCGTGTATCCCATGAGAAAGGTTGCAGCAAAATCTGGTTTGCTTTCCGGTGTAAGTTTAACCCATTGATCTTGTTTGAAGGCTGTAGAGAGTTTTCATGACCACGGTATATCCTTTGTAACAAGATTCATTCCGATTTTCAGATGAATAAAATCTTTTATAACTTGTTCCACTTTATTACCTGAAGCAGGAATTTGTGAAGCAGGAATTAAAGAGTTATATGGCAATTATTGTTTTGTGTTTTTCGTTGGTGGATTTTTACGTTCCCTGAACGATGTATCGTGGTTGCTTAGGTCTTCGGCCAACTACTGGAAAGCAAAGCTTTGGTTTCCTTGGATTGATTGTTCTTCCTTGTATCTGTTGTTGGTGCTGTCCTACGACGGACATTTAGTTCCTTTTTTTGTTCTTTGAATTCGTTTGAATGTCTGAGTTGCCCTTATTGACACTCATGTTCTTGAAATTTTTTGAGTGCAATAATGTTGACTTTAATTGGGTATTTCAATTTTCTTTATTATGTTGGTCTGCTAATTTGACTATGCAAGTTCGAGGATATTAATTTCTCGGTTGATTTGGGTTCTGTCGAAGAAGTCAGACTGTCGTTTGTATACTGAAGGTCCGTTCAACAATTAACCGATATGCCCTCTTTCCTACTTCAGATGTAAGTTATGATGATTATTTTGATCTTTTTTCAAATGCTCGCTCGCAAATTTTATTCGAAGCAACTGATTCTCTTTCCATTCAATGTTGACTGTCAGATTCCCAAAAATCATTGATGCTTTGGAAATTCAGTGATCGGAATCTTTGCGTGTTCTTCGCTGTGAAAGCTCAACCCAACTTCCTTCGAAACATGAAAACAGGTACTCTTTCCATCGGTCAGTCTCGGTTGGGATTCCTGTTAATGTGATATAATGATTGCAATGTTTAGACTTCTTTTGTGGTGACGATTTTTTCGAGTTATCAGATTTCTCCCGATTGCATAAATTGTAACTTGGCGTGATATTAGGCCTTATTTTTCTTTGGCTTCTTTTATCTGCTTGATACCTTTTGGATGGAGGTGGTGATACTGACGCTTTCAATACCTGACGTTTAATTTTTTTTTCGCAACCAAAACCCTTAATCTAAGTTTTCCTATAATTTAACGTGGTCTTTGAAGTAGAAAGTTTTTGACTGTAATTGTCATTTTGTAAAGGACAAGAATTCTGTATCTTCGATAACTATCTACGATTTAAAAAAAGTTTTTTCATCCGTGTTTAAATGTTCCCTATTTGTATTTGTAAATGTGAACTAATACTTTCTACTTCAAACCAAAGATGGTGTACATACATCTACGGATTTGAAACGTATTCTATACAGGTAGTGGATTCTTCCTCGTGAATTGCTGATGCATTTTCGGACTTTGCACAATAAAATTTTTTCAGTGATGACAAAGACACGTGGGCAAAGTTTTTTTGTTTATAAACATTTTTTCAGGTTAAAAAGATGCAGGTAAAATGTCTTATATAGATATAGGTGACATTGGAATAAGACACTTTTACTTTTTTCACTTGGTTTTTTGTTGGAAAAATAGAAAATAATAGCTGCTCGCAAACATAATTCTTCTCTTATCATTTTGTGGAACTTTTTTCCCTCTCTCTGAAATTTGTTCTGCTGTGTTGTTTTTGCATTCTTTTCTTTTTTCCTTCTTTGCTCATTTTGAATTTATCTCTGTTTTTCCGTCTGGTCGCCGGTTGATTGCATCTCCTGTTCTGAATGGCCGGTGGCTTTGTGAGTAAACTGAGTGTTTTTTTTTCTCTTTGAAAAAAAAATTTCTACTGATTTGTGGCATATCTTCACATATTTTTCCATCCAATATTTAAAAAGGGATTATTGGATGAACGATTTCTTTTCGGATAATATTTTTGTTCCATTTTAATATCAGAGCAAGAAAATGTTTTTCATTGGCTATTCTGTGCACGGCGGATAATTGCAGGTCAAGCGTAATCTCGTGAAGAGGAAAAATTTGCATCAATTGTCAAGGAAGTGTGCAAAAAATGTCTGTTGAGTTCTGTTTATCCCCCTTGTAAAACTCCGTATTTTATGAGTATACAAATCGGCTTGGCATTGAGGAGTATGTGAGGGCGTTTTGGAAGAAAAACATTAACGTTTACTGTTGATCTGAAGTAGCATTACCACTCGTACCATCTACGGGGTGTCTCCATTGTATTTTTAATTGCATCTCTGGTGAGATGATGCTATTAATTGGTAATTTTGAATTGTTGGAAAAAAGAAGGGATCTATTCTCTTTCGCCTCAAATGTTTTTTGACCCAAAGTTACAAATTATGTGTTGTTATATAGCTTGTTAGCAATTAAAAACAATGCACGAAAAATTCCCATTAATTTGTGGAACAAAACAAACTAAATCCGAAAGCAGCAATCGCTAAAATGAGCAGCCATTGTTGGCTGATTCGGTATCGTGATCTTCAGGCAGTTGTGAACCAGATTTGAAGTAAAATGCAGGTTTCATAACATTGGAGTTGTTTTTGTGTCTCTATAATTTCCTTCTGATGTCTATGATTTCGTGTATCCCATGAGAAAAGTTGCAGCAAAATCTGTTTTGCTTGCCAGTGTATGTTTAACCAATTGATCTTGTTGGAAGGCTGTAGGGTGTTTTTATGGCCACGGTATATCCATTGTAACAAGATTGATTCCGATTTTCAGATGAGAAAAATCTTTTATAAATTGTTCCACTTTAATATCTGAAGCTGGGATTTGTAAAATTAAAAAATTATCGGGCAGTTCATGTTTTGTATTTTTCGTTGGTGGATTGTAAGATTTCCTGGAAATGTATCGTGGTTGCTTAGGTCTTCAATCAACTATTGGAAATCGAAATTTTGGTTTCCTTGGATTGATTGTTCTTCCTTGTATCTGTCGTTGGTGCTGTCCTGCGACGGACATTTAGTTCCTTTTTTTGTTCTTTGAATTCGTTTGACTGTCTGAGTTGCCCTTATTGACACTCATGTTCTTGAAATTTTTTGAGTGCAATAATGTTGACTTTAATTGGGTATTTCAATTTCTTTATTATGTTGGTCTGCTAATTTGACTATGCAAGTTCGAGGATATTAATTTCTCGGTTGATTTGGGTTCTGTCGAAGAAGTCAGACTGTCGTTTGTATACTGAAGGTCCGTTCAACAATTAACCGATATGCCCTCTTTCCTACTTCAGATGTAAGTTATGATGATTATTTTGATCTTTTTTCAAATGCTCGCTCGCAAATTTTATTCGAAGCAACTGATTCTCTTTCCATTCAATGTTGACTGTCAGATTCCCAAAAATCATTGATGCTTTGGAAATTCAGTGATCGGAATCTTTGCGTGTTCTTCGCTGTGAAAGCTCAACCCAACTTCCTTCGAAACATGAAAACAGGTACTCTTTCCATCGGTCAGTCTCGGTTGGGATTCCTGTTAATGTGATATAATGATTGCAATGTTTAGACTTCTTTTGTGGTGACGATTTTTTCGAGTTATCAGATTTCTCCCGATTGCATAAATTGTAACTTGGCGTGATATTAGGCCTTATTTCTTTTGGGCCACTTTTATCTGCTTGATACCTTTTGGATGGAGGCGCATACACAAGATTTTGCAATAGGATTTTTGCCTGGATCACCAACTGTGTTCCCCTCTGATTTCGTCACTCCGTTTATTATTTCTCACATTTGAGCATTATGTTTTGCGTTTATCTAAGCGATGCTTTGTTCGTTTTTTCTAATGAAAAACTTGGAATCTAGTTATGTGTTTTTGGAATCCTTTGCGCATAAATGAATGCAGCGTAAATTCTGAGATAAAAGTGTGAACTAATCTTCAATTTAATCGAAAAAAACTCTTTTGTTTTGTTGATATGATCAAATTAGCGAAAAATTAAAATTTCCTTAGCTGGCTTTTGTTGGTGTTGTACTGTAGTAAAGATTTGGTCTGAGTTTACTTAAGCCTGATTAAACTTGATTGGGTCTGCTTGACTTCGTGGTTAGTTATTTTTTGGAATTCATTGAATGCAAATATAGTTTTTCAATTTATGATACTGACGCTTTCACCACTTGACGTTTAATTGTTTTCCGCAACCAAAACCCTTATTCTAAGTTTTCCTATAATTTAACGTGCTCTTTAAGCAAAAAGTTGTTGACTGTGCCTTATATAGATATAGGTGACATCGGAATAAGACACTTTTATTTTTTTCACTTGGTTCTTTGTCGGAAAGATAGAAAAAAACAGCTGCTCGCAAACATAATTCTTCTCTTGTCATTTTGTGAAACTTCTTTCCCTCTCTCTGGAATTTTTTCTGATGTGCTGTTTTTGCTTTCTTTTCGTTTTTTCTTTTTTTGCTCGTTTTGAATTTCTCTCTGTTTTTCCGTTTGATTGCCGGTTGATTGCATCTCCTGTTCTGAATGGTCCTAAAAGTGACATAAAATAAAAAATATGAAATTGTCCTAAAAATTGATTTATGTGAATAAAAAATATATCGTTTTAAAAAGAATTCGAAGGGACTCCCGGCCTTCATTTCACTCTTTTTCATTGTCTTAACTATTTTTTTATCCAAGAAACTTTGGTTGCATTTCGTTGTTTCGGGGTCAAAAATATTGACCATCTTGCTTATAAGATTGATTTGACAATAGTGAACTCGCTCACTTCTGTTTCCGCGGTATATTAGCATGGAAGCATGTGAGCTAAATTTAGAAATCAATTAATGCAATGGAAGCCAAATTCGGAACCATAAAAATTAATATTGAAGCTTGAGCTTCAACAACGTTCAAAAATTCATATTCATGAGTTGCCCGTGTAAAAGAGCATGTTATATGTTTGTTCGACCTCTTTTGACCTTCCATGTAACAGTTGACCCATTAAGCGTTGTCAAGTCTTCATTCTTATGTTTCCTTTTGAGTTTTGTTGAAATTACTCTGAGAATGGGGAGGAAAAGTCTAATCTTACAGATGTAGAAGACATGAGCCTGCTCACTGGATCGGATGTTATGGGGTATCTTGTTTTCCCTCCTCTAATTAGAAACTGGAAAATCAAACTTTTCAGAGTCCATATTGATCCTCTTATTTGGAAATACTTTTCTGAAGTGCTTTATATCCTAGTAAACCTGCAAGGATTGATGATGGACCATGTAGAGATTTCCCAACCTGTAAATATTACCTTACTCTCCCCAAATATTAGCAATCTAGAACGACACAAAAATTGATCATGCTAGAAAATAAAATACTCGTAGAGCATTTAAAACGAGCTCCGGGTGTCGTAATCTGGGGATCTCAAAACTCTAGAATTGACGCAAAGCTTCTTCTTAGTTCGGTAATTTTTTGGGTTTCTCCTGAGCTCCTGAGCTCAGTGGTAGTTTCGCTTCGGCACGGGCAACAATTGTTTAAAAAATTTTTGAGGTTCTCCTCGTAAACGGCTGGACTTCACCAAAAACTACGGAGTTTGGTGGTGGGGGGTTCAGGGCCGATGGTGAAATCCAGCATATGTCCTGGTGGTGTTATTTAATTTTTTAATTTCCTTCATTTTGATTTGAAGAAGCGAGCCCGCTCTCTAACATCGGATGCGTAACTTAAATTCACATCTTTTAGACAAGTCCCAGTTGACTGCTATTTTGTCAACTTTTCAACATATTGACACTCACAGCCCGGACCGAGTAAAATTGGAAAAAAATATAATTTTTTTCGTACGCGCGATAGAGAACGATGTAGTTTCATCGCATTCAGAGCTTAACCTCACATAATTTGGGCACTTTTCATGCGGCAAAATTTTGTAATTTCACCGCCTAATTCATAGGTCAAATTATGTTATTTCACCGCTAACAGTAAACAGTTCCCAGGTTGAGGTGCCATCCGGAAGTGACCTCTGATCAGACCAAGTCCAACGCACACGGTGTGTTCCCAGACCAAAATTACAGGGTCTGGAATTTGGTTCCAGTGCACAATAGTATGATCAGAGGTCACTTCGGTCTGGGGATGGTATGATCAGAGGTCACTTCGGTCTGGGGATGGTATGATCAGAGGTCACTTCGGTCTGGGGATGGTATGATCAGAGGTCACTTCGGTCTGGTGATGGTATGATCAGAGGTCACTTTGGTCTGGGGATTGTATGATCAGAAGTTACTTCAGGATGGGAATGGTCTGATCAGAGGCGGATTCAAGCGCACATTAGTCTGATCAGAGACCATTTCGAGCCGAATTTTTTTTTTGATTTTTTGTTTTTTACAGAGAGATGTGTGTCGGCTCTGTCAGGAGGCAACAAAAAGCAGCATTCTGATCACAGACACATCTAGAGTCTGATGTATTTGATCAGAACCAAAGGGGTCCAACTGATTGAACATGTCAGTCCCCTTACAAGGAAACTTTGTTTAACTGTAGAATACGACGTTTTATATGGAAAACTGTCTAAATTTATCCATTGAATTGGAAATATGCACTAATGTACACTAAATAATTTTTTACTCAGCAGTTGGGTTATCTTTTCTTTAGCAATAATACTTTTAGAATGGTCTTTTTTTAGATGAATTTAATAATGCAAACATCATTTTGTATGAAATGAATATATTATAACAAAATTCGTGCTGTGAGGTGATTTCGAGCTCACAATAGTCTGATCAGGAGTAAATTTTGAGCGCACAATAGGCTGATCAGAAGTGATTTTGAGCGCACAATCGTCTGGACAATGGTCTGGGTTTGAACTGGGCCATGGTCGCACAATCGTCTGGACAATGGTCTGATTATGGTCTGACCAGAGGTCCTTTCCGTCTGGGAAGGTCTGATCAGAGACAGTTTCGAGCGCACTTAGAGCGCACACGGTGTTTCGAGCGCACTTTAGTCTGATCAGAGGATACTTTGGTCTGGGAAGGTCTGATCAGAGGTAACTTTCGTCTGGCACGGTCTGATCAGGGGTCACTTCCGGATGGCACCTCAACCTGGGTTTTCTTTCTTTGCATTCACCGCCTGATTTATGTAATTTCACCGCATTCACCGCTAATCTTACAAACTTTTCAGCCTTCACCGCTTGTCCTACAAAATTTTGCGTTGAATGGCGTTGACACATCGACCCGGGAGGTTTTTACTTGTATCCAAAATGACCAACGTCTAATTGACTGGGATAAAGCCTTTGAAAATTTGTCTGCTTGATTGCAAAAATTCAAGGTACAACATTTTTGAAAGCGAAAAACAAACCCGGGTCGAGAAAAAATTAGAAAAATCCCGGGTCGAGGTTTGGCGGTGAATTTTCGTAAGAAATGCGGTGAAATGTGGTGGAAAAAAAATAATTTTCACCGCGTATTTCTTACATATTTTTGCGGTGAATGCGGTGAATCGCGGTGAATTATTTATTTTCACCGCGTCCTCAGTATTCTTACAAAAAAGAATCATCACCACACGGGTTCGAACCTATGCCCTCCTGCATGCCATCCACTGCTTAGTCCACTGCGCCGACTGTCACGTACATCTTCAAAATTTCATGTGAATTTAAATCAGATTGAGTAAACTTTGGAAATCATATGCGGTGAATTTTTGTAAGAAATGCGGTGAATGTCGCGGTGAACTTTTGTAAGAAATGCGGTGAAATGTGGTGAATTATTTTTCTTCACCGCATTCACCGCTTTTTTCACCGCATTTCTTACATTATTTTGCCACAAAACTCGATGCGGTGAATTTTTGTTAGAAATGCGGTGAATTTTGCGGTGAATTTAAATGCGGTGAAATGTGGTGAATTATTTAATTTCACCGCATTCACCGCAATCAACGCATTTTTTACAAAAACTCACCGCATTCACCGCATTTCATACAAAAATTTACCAAAAAACCTGGACTCGGGATATGTAAGATAAGCGGTGAAAAGTTAGTTTTTTCTCCGCAAATTTCGTACATAATTTTGGGTTGAAATGCGGTGAATGAGGTGAAATTATGTAAGTTCACCGCTAGAGTAAGCGGTGATCTTGCAAAAATTCACCACAATTCACCACTAAAATATGTAATTTCACCGCCCTTACAAGGGTTCGAACCTCTCGCCTCCTGAATGTCATCCACTTCTTCTTCCACTGCGCAATCTCTCACTAGCTTCTAGTATTTTTGGTTTTGATTATAAATGAAGATCCTTCTACTTTATGTAAAACATGCGCGGTGAGTTTTCGTAAGATTTGCGATTTTTAGCGCTGAAATTACATTTTTTTGCGGTGAAAGGTGGTGATTTTTTGTAAGTTCATTGCTTAATCTAGTGATGAAATTACATAAATTCACCGCTTCGAAAAAACTGTTAAAAACTTGTAAGATTAAGGGATGGCTTTAGTGGGAGGGTAAATCTAACATTTCCTCTCTTACTCTCCATTAATTTCACCGTAATTTTAGCTGATCTCACACAATTTTAACAATTTTTTCCGAGCGGTGAATTTTTGTAAGTTCACCACTAAGTTGAGCTGTGAATTTATGTAATTTCACCGCAATCACCGCTTATCTTACATAATTTGCACACTTTTTTTCGAAGCGGTGAAGTTATGTAATTTCACCGCTAAATTCAGTGGTGAAATTATGTAATATCACCGCTACCAGGCGATAAAGGTTTTTTCACCGCATTTAAGGTCTGATTCATGTAATTTCACCGCATTCATCGCTTATCTTACAAAAGTTTCCGCATTCAGCGCTTATCTTACAGAATTTTCTGCTGAATGGCGATGAGACCTCGACCCGGGAAAAGAAATCATAGACGGAAAACAAATCGACTATCCTTTGGTGACCATTCTTCGGAACCATATTCAAGAGCCATATATGGTTCAATACACTCCCGTAGTGCACAAAAAGAGCTATCCAATAACCTATAGAAAAGTTTCTCAAAACCGCTTTTGAAGCCCATTTAAAAAAAAAACAAAATTAAAGTCGAAAACTGCCCGCTTGAAATATATTTTGTGTGTTTTTTTTCCTAAAAAGACCTTAAAACAGCACATTCGAAACGTTGCTTTCATTAGACCATTGAATTGCACTTTTTATACACTACTCTTATATGACAACATTTACAAAAACTTTTTTAACATATGTCGATATACACACACATATACATATATATATATATATATATATATATATATATATATATAAATATAAATATATATATACATAAATATATATATATATATATATATATATATATATATATATATATATACTAAAATCTCCTTTTATCTGCGAAACGGCTTCGCTGATAACCAGTTTAAAAAGTCGTGTCTCACCTGTTCGTACCAAAAAACTGAAAATGAACTTACACTAGCATAAAGTAACATAGAAGAAATTTTCTAGAAGAAAGCAGTTGACTTCAATTTGCTTCTCCCACTATTATTTTTCAATGGATGTTAGAGCTTTCTTTTAAAAAATCCAACATATTTATTTTATTAGAAGTAATGTTACTTCAAAATTGAGCTCAGGTTTTTCTCTTTCTAATTATATTATATCATTTACACTCAGTGAAACTTAATCCAGAAAGATTTATTAATGTTAATAGTAAAAAAAATGACCTGAATTTCTGTTTTTTTTCAAATGTAAATGAAAAAGAGTCATGACTGAAACCAAAGTCCTTTATCAAACTAGGTGAAAATCAAAACGTAATACATCGCCGTTAAAATCAATTGGTCTATCATGATCATTTCTAATGCTGAATTCAATGTACTCTATTTAGTCTTTTGCAAAATTTTGGTCTACAATATTTGATGCAACAATTTTAATCGTATAGCCAGGTTCAAATAGATTTAGGTTGTATATTACATCTGTGTCTTTGCAGAAAAATAACCGTAATTAATACAATTTTATCAACATTCTTGTAAGCTGTGTATTCACCTATTCAATTGTTTTGTTTTTAAATTCTAGCAATGATGTTATCGATCTGCAAACAACAAAATTAATAGAACCACCAATATTCACCTGACATTTCATTGTATACTTATCTGACTTATTCTTAACATTACCATCAGATTCGTTTTGAATTATATCAGCTACATCAAAAGATTCATATGCACCAGCTTGTATTATAAAAGTCTTTGAAGCATTATTGCCTTGTAGTTGCAAGACTGGGTGAATATATGGGAGTTGTTTATTACTCTCAGTTATATTAAACACTAATTTTTAAGCTGATAATCTAATTAAACCAAAATTATGTAAAGGGATACCAAAAGGAAGTTTCTTTTTTGTTTTTATCTCACCAAAGTGTGCATTCGTCTTCGATTATAATTTTTCTTTTAGGTAATTTTTTTAGTTTGAATAGTTCCAGTTCTTATGTCATTTCTAATCCCACAAAAATGAATTGCATTTTAAATACTACTTATAACTATAATACTGGTATGAATGAGAGTAAAATGTTAAAATGAAGATCTGATAGTCGAGCTAATTTGAATACTATAAATAAAAATATAAAAATAGTTCTAAAAAGGGAAGAGAAAAAATTTGAACATACATAACTCACATTTAGAGATCAAAACTAATGTATTAGATAATAATAAATCTAGGTTGGCAAATGATGCTTATATTAGATTGGTTAGTTATGATGTGATTGCATTGTTTATTTCTATTCCACATAAAACTGGTGGTTGTAGAACAATTGAATATATAGATTCTTTTCTCCGTAACTTGTTAATGTACAAATTAGTCAAAAGTACTAGTAATGAATATGAAAGTGTTTTTGTTAGAGATCAAAGTGGAGGAGATAGACAATTTTGAGATCCTACAGGACATATGTATATGATAAAAACAATGGGTGATCTATTCGGCTTTTTTTAATTAGTTAAGATTACTTATGGTTTATGATTTAAATTTATTCAAAGAAGCACTGATAATCATATAACCCTGTTTAGAGTTCATGATGGTAATGCTGGTAGTGTTATGAATGATACTTTTCCAGGAACAAAAGATGTATCATAGTGTGTACCTAGTATTGATCCAAGTTATGTTAACAGAACAATAGTACAAAAAGTATTAAAAACGAATAACCATGATTTTAGTTACTTTGAGAGACAGAGAGAGACATTTCAGAAAAACGTACCTAGTTCTTACTTAATTTCAGTATGAGGAGCTGTAGGGTGAGACCTCAAAATAAAATAGAAAGCTTTGAGGATAAACAAGTTAACGAACAAACACATGATGCAAGTGATGGCTATTAAATGTAATGTATGTTGAAAAAAATATTGAAAGATTGGCAGTGATTTTGATCTTGAGAAGCGAATGAATACAAGATGTTAATAGATGGAACAAAGGTGTTAATAATTATAGTAATTTTTTAAAAAGAATTTTGGTTTCAATAGAAACAGCAATGTCTTACCTGTTAATATCAAACCAAACATATCATAGAACAATTTAAGTAATTACAGTATATATATATATATATATATATATATAAAGCCTGACTGAGATAAAACCTTGGAAAATTTGTCTGGTTGATTGCAAAAAATCAAAGTATAACATTTTTGAAAGCGAAAAACAAAAAAATCTTAGACGGAAAACAAATCGACTATCCTTTGGTGAACATTCTTCGGAAACATATTCAAGAGCCATATATGGTTCCATACACTCCCGTAGTGCACAAAAAGAGCTATCCAATAACCTATAGAAAAGTTTCTCAAAACTGCTTTTGAAGCCCATTTAAAAAACCCCTTTTGAAGCTTTTGAAACCCATTTAAAAAAAACCAAAATTAAAGACGAAAACTGCTTGCATGAAATAACCAATTTAAAGAAAATTCTTGTCACCTGTTCGTACCAATAAAATCGAAATAAGCTTGCACTAAGTATAATAGCGTAAAGTAATATAGAAGAAAATTTCTAGAAGAAAGCAGTTGACTGGAATTTGCTTCTCCCACTATTTTTTTTCAATGGGTTTTAGAGCTTTCCTTTAATAAATCCAACATAATTACTTTTTATTAGAAGTCATTTTCTTCAAAATTGAGCTTAGGTTTTTCTCTTTCTAATTATAGTATATTATTCACACTCAGCGAAACTTAATCCAGA
Organism: Convolutriloba macropyga; assembly: GCF_964194025.1. Classification (NCBI taxonomy): domain Eukaryota; kingdom Metazoa; phylum Xenacoelomorpha; order Acoela; family Convolutidae; genus Convolutriloba; species Convolutriloba macropyga. The sequence goes on from NW_027451507.1 coordinate 16,832, forward strand.
AAAAATTTATGAATGTTATTAGTAAAATAAATGACCTGAAATTCTGTTTTTTTTAAATGTAAACGAAAAAGTCATGACTGAAACCAAAGTCCTTTATCAAACTAGGTGAAAAGTAAAACGTAATACATCTCCATTAAAATCAATTGGTCTATCATGTTCATTTCTAATGCTAAATTCAATGTACTCTATTTAGTCTTTTGTAAAAGTTTGATCTACAATATTTGTTGCAACAATTTTAATCGTATAGCCAGGTTCAAATAGATTTAAGTTGTATATTACATCTGTGTCTCTGCAGAAAATTAACCGTAACTGATCCAATTATATCAACAAGCTTGTAAACTGTTTATTCACCTATTGAATTGTTTTGTTTTTAAATCCTAGCAATGATGTTATCGATTTGCAAACACAAAAATTAATAGAACCACCAATGTTCACCTTACATTTCATTGTATTCTTATCTGACTTAATTTTAACATTACCATCAGATTCGTTTTGTATTATATCAGCTACATCAAATGATTCTTATGCACCAGGTTGTATTAAAATAGTCTTTGAAGCATTATTGCCTTGTATTTGCAAGACTGGGTTACTATATGGGAGTCGTTTATTATTCTCAGTTATATGAAACACTGTTTTTAAAACAGATAATCTAATTAAACAAAAAATATGTAAAGGAATACCAAAAGGAAGTTTATTTGTCGTTTTTTATCTCACCAAAGTGTAACTTTGTCTTTGATTATAATTATTCTTTTAGGTAATTTTTGTAGTTTAAATAGTTCTAGTTCTTATGTCGTTTTT
>NW_027451508.1:0-7500 GCF_964194025.1 Convolutriloba macropyga
CTTTTAAAAACATCAGTAATTACATGTAATTGTGCCGGAAAGCAACACACTCTCTTAGCACTATTAAAAACATCAAAAATTACAATAAAGCTGAAGATTCCATTTGCTGAAGGTTCTAAAATTCAAATGCACAGGAAAGCAACACACTCTCCAGGCAGTTATTTGAGGAACTCAACAGACGGAATGCAACACACTGTCCTAGCATTTTTAAAAACATCAGTAACTACATTTAATTGTGCCAGAAAGCAACACACTCTCTTAGCACTTTTAAAAACATCAAAAATTACAATAAAGTTGAAGATTCTATTTGCTGAAGATTTTAACGTTTAACTGCACGGGAAAGCAACACACTCTCCAGGCAGTTATTTGAGAGATTCAACTGACGGAATGCAACACTCTCCTAGCACTTTTAAAAACATCAGTAACTACATTTAATTGAGCCGGAAAGCAACACACTCTCTTAGCACTTTTAAAAACATCAAAAATTACAATAAAGTTGAAGATTCTATTTGCTGAAAGTTCTAAAGTTTAACTGCACAGGAAAGCAACAAACTCTCCTGGCAGTTATTTGAGGGATTCAACAGATGAGAATTGTAAAAGCGAACTGTTAAAATCAGATTAAATTCTGAAATAATTCACTAAACAAAACATGACAAATTATCAAATTGAAAGTCAAAAATGATTTTGAGCAGGCTTCTGTAACAATATACATCAAATTAAAACATCAAAAAATACATCAAAACAAGTCATGATAGCTCTAAGATCAATGAGAATAAAAACAAATAAGACTTTGCCCAAAATCAAAAACTGTATCAATGAATTGCGGAAGCTATCGTCGTCACCAAACTTTTCTTTTCGCAATTTTTTCATGCCACAAGCGTAGGTTTTCCTCCCTCGTAAAGTCAGATGAATCCCATCTTCCAGGAAATTTCTGTTCTTGTAGACTTGTCGATGCAAATTGAAAACTGACAGCTCTGAATTTACTAGTATATCATTGAAAGTCTTAATGTAAGAATGATTGGCTCTTGTTCTCCGTAATACTGTGCACACGACAACTCTTGGCTGATTTTCAAGTTTAGCGAAGGCATCCACCAGATCCTTTATTTGTGCCAATACTGACTCTGGCTCTTCTCCAGGTTCGTTATATCTCGAGAGATTGTTACCACCTAAGTAAAAAATTATCTTCCCGTAAGACTTTATGGTCGGTAGCAGGTCGTAGAAGTCATTCACAACGCCTCCTGATAACGAGAAGGTGGAACAACCATTTAAGCAAATGTTGTCCACGATTGAATCGCCAACTAGTGCAGTTTCGACGGCAACTTCTTTTACAAAATTTGTGTAAAGGAACTCTCTACTCTTCCCCCTGACGGCCTCTTTCTTGATACGCCCTTGTAACTGCTGAGCCGAGAAAGTTTCTTTAAACCTCTTTCGTTGCGCAACATCAGGGTTACTAGCAAAGGGTTCGCCAATTCTTTTTGGGTTCATGGTTTAAGCTAGAAAAAAAAGAAATCCGTAAAAGTAGCCCAACAAGCGAGTCGAAAATGTTTAATACTTGTATACATTAACAGAAACATAAATTAACCCCTATATAGTAGTTCCCCTGATACCCGGGGCTGGGTGGTCCCACTTCGACCCGTGGTGGGTGGTCCCAGTTCACACTTGGTGGCGTCCCCTGATACCCGGGGATGGGTGCACTTTACAATTTAGATAGTACTGGGAGTTTTGGATATTAATTTGGTTCACTTTGGACAACTCTTTGGCCCGATGAAAAAGACCTATTTTTAAAATTCGCTGATCGCGAAATTTGCAAGTTTCCGTATGGAAAACTAATTTTTTTTCCTAGACAAGCTACAGAAAAAATTCTTCTCTTCCTACACTCTACCTACACAGGTGATACTCCCTGACAAGTTTAGTTTGATTTCGATAACTCTATGACTCAATCAAAAAGAACTATACTTAAAATTCGTTATTCGCGAAGTTCAAAAAGTTCCGTTTCAAATGCGTTTGAAATCGGCTTTGATTTCCTAAGTACTTGAAGGAAACTAATCATAGTATATATAGTTTTAAAGTCCGTTTCAAGTGCAATCTAATTAGCTATGTCTCGTTTTGATTGGTACAGTATTTCAGAAGTTATTAACGATTTTCGACCCCAAACCTCCGGAAATGACCACATGCTCACAGCTCGATCTTTAATTTTTTTATCAGAGTGTTTATGTTAAAAACTGATTATTATGAGTTACAAAATCATAGTATCAAACTTCTAAGACTATGATGAACGATTTTGGTTTGCTCTTCGGGAAACTATAACCGAATGAGCGTTTGGTACCAATTGAAAAAAGGGAATAGTGAAAATGGCAAATTCTTTCATGGGGTCAAAAAGTTGTTCAAATTGATCCAAACTTGACATAGAGTATCCCCTGCAAATGTGGAGTGTAACACAAAAAGAATTTTTGCTATAGCTTGCCTAGGAAAAAAGTTAGTTTTTCATACGGAAATTTGCGAATTTCGCGAATAACGAATTTTAAAAATAGGTCTTTTTCATCGGGTCAAGGAGTTGTCCAAAGTGAACCAAACTGATATCCCAAACACCCAGTACTATCTAAACTGTAATGCAAAAAGAATGGTCTGCCTTACGTTCTTGGAAAAAAGTCCGTATTTCAATCGGAAATATCGACTTATTCGCTCATTATTCGCTTATTCTATTTTCAAAAATATAGAAACTTTATTGGGTCAAGGCGTTGTTCAAATCAGACCAATCTTGGTATGGAGTATCACCAGTGCAGTTAGAGTATAAAACGAAAAAAATTATTGGTATAGCTTGTGTAGGAAAAAAATTAGCTTATCATACGGAAATTTCCAACTATTTCGAATAATTTGCAATTATTGAATTTTAAAAATAGGTCTTTTTCATGGAGTCAAGTAGTAGTCCAAATCAAACCAAACTGGGTATGGAGTATACCGTGAGTACCTAGATTGTAAAACAAAAAGAATTTTTGGTACAGCTTGCCTAGGAAAAAAGTTGGGTTTCCATACGGAAGTTTGCGATTATTTCCATGGAAATAATCGCAAATTTCCGTATGAAAAACTAATTTTTTTTCGTACGCAGGCTATACCAAAAACTCTTTTTGTTTTAGACTCTAGGCACACAGGGGATACTCCATACGGAGATTGGTTTGGTTTGGACAACTCCTTGACCCCATGAAAAGACCTATTTTTAAAATTCAATAATTGCAGTTTATTCGAAATAATTGGAAATTTCCGTATGAAAAGCTAACTTTTTTCCTACGCAAGCTATACCAAAAATTCTTTTCGTTTTATACTCTAACTGCACTGGTGATACTCCATACCAAGTTTGGTCTGATTTGAACAGTTCCTTGATCCAATAAAGTTTCTATATTTTTGAAAATAGAATAAGCGAATAATGAGCGAATAAGTCGATATTTCCGATTGAAATACGAACTTTTTTTCACGGAACGTTAGGCGGACCATTCTTTTTGCATTACAATTTAGATAGTATTGGGAGTTTGGGATATCAGTTTGGTTCACTTTGGACAACTCCTTGACCCGATGAAAAAGACCTATTTTTAAAATTCGTTATTCGCGAAATTCGCAAATTTCCGTATGAAATACTAACTTTTTTCCTAGGCAAGTTATAGCAAAAATTCTTTTTGTGGTACACTCCACATACACAGGGGATACTCTATGCCAAGTTTGGCTCAATTTGAACAACTTTTTGACCCCATGAAAGAATTTGCCCTTTTCACTATGCCCTTTTTTCAGTTGGTACCAAACGCTCATTCGTTTATAGTTTCCCGAAGAGCACACCAAAAACGTTCATCATAGTCTTAAAAGTTTGATACGATAAAATTATAACTCATATTAATCAATTTTTAACATAAACACTCTGATTAAAAAAAATTAAAGATCGAGCTGTGAGCATGTGGTCATTTCCGGAGGTTTGGGGTCGAAAATCGTTAATAACTTCTGAAATACTGTACCAATCAAAACGAGACCTAGCTCATTAGATTGCACTTGAAACGGGCTTGAAAACTATATATACCATAACTAGTTTCCTTAAAGTACTTAGGAAATCGAAGCCGATGAGCATTCAGCCACTAAGCTCTTTTTTCAAATGGTACCAAACGCTCGTTCGGTTATAGTTTCCCGAAGGGTGCATCAAAAGCATTCGCCATAGTCTTAAAAGTTTGGTGCGATGATATGGCAACTCATATTAACCGGTTATTAACATAAACACTCTGATTAAAAAAAAATTAAAGCTCGAGCTGTGAGCATGTGGTCATTTCCGGAGGTTTGGGGTCGAAAATCGTTAATAACTTCAGAAATACTGTACCAATCAAAACGAAACATAGCTCATTAGATTGCACTTGAAACGGGCTTTAAAACTATATATACCATGATTAGTTTCCTTCAAGTACTTAGGAAATCAAAGCCGATGAGCATTCAGTTACTAAGACCATTTTTTCAAGGAGTCATGTGGTCAATCTCTAATTTAAACGCTATACTTCAACAAGAAACTTACATTGAGCAATCCGGGCACGTTCCAGATGTTCCCAGGAAACTTTGTCAACAATTTAAAATCAAACAGCAATCTGAAAGAAGAAAAATGTTGTCTGACAAATTAGTGTTTCTCTCCTCAGGAGTTCAAACTGGGGCCAAGTTCCCTGGCCAATTTCTCAAAAACCGCTGAACAAAAACAAACGCCCTTGGTACATTTTGGAGCACTGCTTGAGATACGCATCATATTAAAAAATGAGCCCAATCGGTTAACTCTTCTAGGAGTTATAGCAAAATAACGGTACCGTACCAAATAACCGGAGAGGAGAGATACAATACGTTCAGAGCTAAAATTGAACACCTAAACCACAGAAAATGATACATAAAGTATATATATTCGGAATCTGCGTTAAACGGGCTTTTCAAAACAGTATAATTTATAACAGAAGTGATGAAATTATAAGTGACCGGACCCGGACCAAGTCCTGTCAAACGCTTCTAGAGGTAAAATCAAGGGCAACTTTACTGGTCAATTTCTCTAAAACGGCGGAACAAAAATAAACCTCTTCAACACAGTTTGTAGAACTGCTCGAGATACGCATCATATCAAAAAATGAGCTCAATCGGTACATTCTTCGAGGAGTTATAGCAATTATAAGGTACGGTACCAAATGACGAAAAAAGCATGGCGACCTGATTTCAGAGCCAAATTTGGCCATCTCAATTCCGTAAAACGCTATGGAAAATATATATGGGGATACTCCCCACTAACTGAGGATTCTAAAACACTAACATTTTTCCCGCAAATCAACTGTTTTGTGGTACCGAAAATTTGGGTCACCCAGAACATCCCAAAAATTCGACCTATTTCAACTTTGAACATTAATAACTTCTTGATTAGGCCGATTTGGGAAACCAACCAGGTACTGCAACCAAGAAGAGTTCAGTACTAACAAAATGCGACCACTGCCGTTTAATTTGGTCCAGTACTTTAGCAGATATTAACAAAATACTGTTCTGTACCCCATTTTTTGGGCTAAAATCGAAGCCCAAGATCTCCGGAACCGACGCAAAACAACGTAAAACAGCGTTCCCGCCGTATTTGTGGGTGTAACTCTGGTCCTCTTCCACGTTCTAGGTCACGGCAAACCTTCATGGTGAGGTGGGAAAAAATTTCCCACCTCACCATGAAGGTTATGATGTTTTGTGTGTTTTGACATAAAACAACATCCACAGAAATTTGATGAATTCGTGAAAAAAGAAAAATTGTTGAATTAACCCCATTAATTGATACAATTAGCTTCGACAACTTAAATATTGTCTAGAAAACACAAAACGCACGCCGAAAAACTTGTTAAATTGCACAAAACATAACTCAGGCATAAAATTTAAGAAAAGATTTGTTTTTCCGCATTCATCATTAAATAACAGTTCTAAAGAATATTTCCAGGACTGTGACTAGCCATTCCAAAGAAGCACGTCTTAAAGCAACAGATTATGCCATTATTCACTTGTTTTGGTCATAAATTGAATGAGAAGTTCGGAAAAGTTTAAAAAATTAAGCTCCTTTCTCAATATGATAAAACAAGTTCTTTCCTCCGCAAATGCAGATTTTGCTTGGATATCTGTTGCAAATATTCTTACTTACCACATCTGAGGTCTTTTTTCCGGCAAATCCCAATGGAGAGATGGGAAACTACTTGGAAGTTGTTTCCCACTTCGCAATTAAGGTTATGATGTTTTGTGGTTTTGACATAAAACGACATCCAGCGAAATTTGACGTAAATCGTGAAAGAAAAAATGTCGAATTAACAACAAAAATTGATAATTTAGCTTCAAGGTTTTGAATGACATTAGAGAGGCACAAAAATAGCTTCTAAAAAGCAGTTTGGTTGCTTAAAACACAACTCAGTCATTAAAATTTAAGAAAAGATAAAATTTTCAGCATTCAATCTTGAATAATTTTCCGACAAATAATTTTCACGACTTAAACAAACAATTTCATTGAATACTGGCTTGCGTGAGAAAAATGCGCTGTTAGTCACTAAATTTATTTCCCAATTGGAAACAAGTGAAAATTTGCGAAACATTCAGATCATGTTTATTTGCGATCAATTAAATTTTTAGTGATTAATTGAAGAATTTGCCTAAACGTACCTCACAAATGTTTTAATTCAACCGTTCACCATTGTCTTAAAAAATTTTTACAATGATATTGTGACTCATGTTAACCGTTTATCAACACAAACAGTCTGATTAAAGAAAAATTAAAGATCAAGCAGTGAGCGTGTGGTCATTTTCGGAGAATTGGGGTTGAAAATAGTTAATAAATTATAAAATACTGAACCAATCAAAACGAAACATAGCTCATTAGATTGCGCGGAAAACTAGCTTCAAAGCTATATATACATTGAATGGTTTCACTAAAGTACTTAGGAAATAAAAGCCTATGAGCATTGAACCACGATGCTCTTTTTTCAATTGGTACCAAACGCTCGTTCGGTTATAATTTCCCGAAGGGTGCATCACAAGCATTCAACACAGTCTTAAGAGTTTTTTGCAATAATATCGCGAGTCATATTAACTGGTTAACAACAATAACACTCTGATTAAAGAAAAATTAAAGATCGAGCAGTGAGCATGTGGCCATTTTCGGAGGTTTGGGGGTGAAAATCGTTAATAACTTTTCAAATACTAAACCAATTAAGACAAGAAGCAGCTCATTAGAATGAACGTAAAACGGGAATTAAAAGCATGTTCACCATAACTTGATTATGTTAAGTACTTAGGAAATCAAAGCCACCGAGCATTCAGTTACCATGCCCTCTTTTCAATAGGTGCGAATTGCTCTTTCGGTCACAGTTTCCCGAAGAGCACACCAAAAACGTTCAACATAGCCTTAAAAGTTTTGGTACGAATAAATTGTAAATCGTAATAACCGGTTACTAAGATAATTATTCTGATTTTTGTAAAGCGTTGAAATTA
>NW_027451508.1:10000-30370 GCF_964194025.1 Convolutriloba macropyga
ATTAAACGGGAAAACTTTGAGGAATCTGCGGCACAGGGGATTAAGTGAGGGATACGGCACATGAAATTAGGTTTTGAGTCTCATTCAACACAAAATTTCAGCGCCTTTCAACAAATGAACAATCAAAGAATTTTTTTATAAAATGGTCAGTGCCGTATTGACTCGCATAAAAATGCTATAGAGGTCGCCAACAGACCTTGATGTGAACACGTTGCATGATCTAGTTATGACAGGTGCTTACTTTTGTTTAATTGTTAGAATAGAAAAAAACTTTTGATAAAAGTAAGCATCTCTAAACAACGTTTCATATAATTACGTTTATTGATCATTGCTTTCGATTGTGTTTAACTTTCTAGCTGAATGTTTTTACTGTGATATAATTGATAGATTTTAATTTGCCTGTTGAGTAGCTATACATTATGCAAAGTTCTCGTGTTTTTTTAAGACTTTTTTGAGATGAATACATTTACCAACTTTGGATGGACCTATTGTTGAAAACAAAAGTACTTCTTCTATTTTATCGAATACCATCTAGAATTTTTGTCCAATATTTAGTCTTGAACTTGGTCGAAAAGATTAGATAGTTTAACTTATAAGTTAATCAGAAAACAGCAAACTGATTCAAGTCACTAAGTTAATATAAATGATTCATCAGGAAATGGTGCTGTGAATCAAAACTCGATTCAAACTGATGATTGTAGATAGTGACTATTACAGCTAGTTTTTTTTGATGTTCCCAACATAATCGAATGATTGTGGTAGCACCGGATGTGTAAATGAATTCTTATAATAGTGTAAATGCATTTTTCATAAGGTATATTTTGCGACTCTAGTAAGGTACATAAGGTATATTTCTAGTAATTTAGCGGAAGCAAACTAATTTGGGTAAAATTGCGGCCTCTTCTATAAACGTTGGTGCTAAGATTAGTTTTGTATATTGATTTTTCTGCACTGAAAATGATTATATGTACAACTGAGTTTGAATCCTTTTTCATCCCCAAATCTAAATCATCATCTTGAACTTTCAATGTCGTCTCTCCCGTAAATGATGAATTTTTACTGAAATTTTTTTTATTCTTTCATTTTTGAGATATTCATCTTTTTACTCAGTTAATTAACGCTTTTATTCCGCTCCCGAAACTCTAGCTTGTATATAATTATATTCTTAATTATATTCTTGTCTAACATACCTGCTTTTTATAACAATATATCTTGGCTCCAAATACGAAACATCTCGTGGCCTAAAACTGAAGGCAAAAAACGTACACAGTGTATCCTTCTCAAATACAGAAAATGTTGGTTTATTGACATTCGCAAGCGAAATAAAAGCGTTATTAACTAAGTGAAAAAGAATAATTTCTCGAAAACGCAAGAATCACCAATTGATATCCTACAGTTCAGTTTCGAGGTTTAAAAGAGAGATCTGAATAAAAAACCAAGATAATGATTTGTATTTTGGGATGAAAAGGACTCAAAATCAGCTGTATATATATTATGATAAAAAATTAATATTAGCGCCAGGATTCAAATCCTTGTCATCATCTTGATTTATTCATCACATTTCTCTTGTAAACCTCGATTTTATACCGTAAAACCTCATTTTGTGATTCTCGCGTTTTTGAGAAATTAATGGTTTTTTTAGTTAATAGCGCATTTAATCCGCTTGCCAATGCCCGTAAACCAATATTTTCTGGATTTGAGAAAGGTACAAGGTGTAAAACTTTCTATCTGTAGTTTCAGATCACCAGATTGTTCAAATTTGAAGAAGTATATTTAAATACAAAAACTCCATAAGAGAAACCCCTTTTGTCTCATTATTTTGCAACTTAATAAAAAAACTGTCGATTGATAGTTATCTGATTATTGCATCTGATTATATAGCAAGGAATCAGTTGGGAAACCTATCTATGCAAAGGGTTGCTTTTTAGAAATCTAACTTGAATTTAGAATGATAAATAGGATATAATACCAACGTAAAGAAGGGGGGTTATCATTCGACTCTTAACCATAGGATGACAGGTAGTGGCGGTTAAGAGGGAATAGGATGGGCGGGATAAAATCTTTCCGACGCTGTTTATATCCCTTTCCTGTTCAATCTTTCCATTTCCCTTTTGAGTCTTGGAGCCTTTGTGTCCTTTTAACTTTGCTTTCTGTATCGCCGCTTGCTTTTGATTTAAAAACACTCAAATAAATTAAATTAAAACCAAATTTCACACTGCATTCAAAACCAATACTGGTTCAGTTTTGCGTTTGTCTCTCTCTGCGCAATTAAATTTAATTAAGAATTTTAATATTGCCTGGAAGTTTTACACACTGGGCCCTCACTTTCACTTGCTTCTTCTACATCAAATTTAATGAACGGATTATCGGGCGTAGAGTTTTCATCGAAACTGGCATCGAAAACAACGATATCGCCATTTTCAATATCCGAATATTTTTTATACTGAGTGGCAAAAAAACGGGGTCTGGTAGTTGTCACGTGTTGGAGATTTTGGGTGATGGTATCTGGAGAGGATTGTGGTACAACAAAACTGGGCTCAAGCTCAAAATTAGTTTGCTGAAATCGTCATAATCCCTTTCCACATCGTCGCTATTCCAATCAATTTAATCGATAGCATAATCGCAATTTTCATAATGGCCATACAAGAGGGTTTTTATGCCATTGGCTGGTGTATAGCGCTTGTTGTGAAAAGCTGAAAGACATATTTGTTTTTAGTAACTGTCCGCAGCCTGTGGTGGTTCGACAAAATCCTGGTGTTCTCTGAGCGCAGGCGGTTTCCGGTGGTAAGAGTATTCTAGAAGTCGACGTCAGAAAGATGTTGATTTCTCCCTCGTCACCTCTTTTGCTGAAAATTTTCGACAACCTAAAAGAAAAAAATAAAGAAATGAATAAAATTAGGTGCTGTTATGATTACTAAACCACTATGTAAATATAAAAGGATTTAACACGTTCCAGATACCTACTAACCCATTACGACTTTTTTGCTACAACTAACAATTTTGTTTTATGAGAGAATAACATATTTTTCGGCATCGGCTTCAAACAGATAAAGTCAGTTATATAGTCGCCTGCGAATTCGTCCTTGTATTTGAGGACAATTCTTTTGTTACTGGTATTGTGAAGAAAGTGATGGGGCTGGTAGTTTGAGAAATCAAAATGGCTCAATATTGACTGTGGCTTCTGCGATAACTCTTTATTAAAATTGTCACTTTTTATTGCATAGAGGAGACTATCCGTATCGCTGTAAAGAATGCGAAATTCAAAATTGGGGCGCATCAGATTGTAATGGAGTTAATACATGTGGTATTTTGCTAAATCTGATATAGTTGCTCCCAAAAAGTTGTGAGTATTCCAATAAATGGACTTCGGCCGCGTGGCCAAGGCTTATAAATTCTCCCTAAAAATCATTAAGCGATCGAACTCAAATATGGATATTATCTTTAGCGCATGCTCTGCATCTCGTGAAATTTTTATTTTATTTCTGCGTCTTTTATATTCACAGTTTTTATCCTAAACTGCTTTTATTCATCAGTTTATAAAAATTCTCTTCACACTCGTTTGACGCATTTTGACGCCTTTCACTATTTACTGTAATGTATGGCGACAACCAGTTTTCATGCCATATTGAAGCACTCTGTGAACCTCTTTGATTACCAAGGCCAGTTGGACATAGAGTTTCAGCAGTTTGTAGTGGATCACGTATCTCTCTTTATCAAAAACGTTTGCAAGAGTTGCTTTACTTTGGAAGTGGCCAGATTGTCCTGTTTTTTAGATTCGATCTGGTAATCGCTCAACCACTCGCGTTTAACCACGTATTTTATAAGAGCCAACGGAAAATCACGGTGCTTATAGTGAAGGCTCGGCGGGTAATAGAGATCGACCTCTACAAAGTATTCAATGCTAGCGTCATCGGCTGTGTCCAAAATTTCTTGAATTGGAATCTCTGTGTTGAACGCAAACTCGGCGACGGGTAATTTCTCTAATTGCATTACGCCACCATGAAAATTATTAGCGTCGACGCAGAAACCAAAAAAAGACTCCTCCGGGGTGTCGTGGTTGGGAATACAGTAGTTGTTTGCAGTGAAGCGCCGACTTCAAAGACAGATGTAACTCCACCAAGAATTGCGAGTTCAATCGTGTCCAAATGTTCACGCTCAGTCAATAACTCGACAGTGGCTTTGCAAATTCTAAGTGGTTGTTCCTCAGCCATATTGGGTAGGGTGAAGAAATGCATACAGTCGAAATTATACGTCTAAAGTCGAAATTATACGTCTAAATTATACGTCTATCAAAATTCTGTCGATAAAATTCGCAAAAACATGCGAGTAGTGCACAGTCGAGCTTCAAGTATGAGTAATGGTAATTCTGCATTGTTCCACATTCCAGAATTTCACGCATCCTGTGTGCATCTTGTAAATTGGTCTCCGTTTCCTTCACTACCCCTCCGTCAGAAGTGGTATCCCACTTGGTCAGTGGTTGGAGATTGGTGTCACCGAACTTGGAATGACCAGTCAAATAAGAGTAAGGGTAGTAGCCTTTCTGTTCAAGTAGCTGAAGGTTAGCATCAGATGGTAAGAAAAACATTGCCTTGGTTGTTTTTAAGCTGTCATCGGGTAAAACTTTCAACAAGTTTTTCTGAAGAACTTTTCATCATCTTGAAGGTGTCTATGAATCAAAGATTTTCGTACAAATTAACTGTTTTTCTCTTTTCCGTTACGAAAGTGTCAATAAGCACACCAAATGTCATGGATATGATTTTTTCGTCGGTGGACTGTATAACGCTGATGGTTGCGGTTGGTTCACAGTTGTTCAGTGCCAAGCAAATGTGGTGTAAGCCATAAGTTTTAATGACCCACAACAGGGGTGAAATTGGTATTTCCTCTCGAGAGATTGCTTTTCTCATGTGCCCATCCCTAGAATTTACCACTATAGTGGCAATGGTCAAAGTGAATTGTGTTCTCTGCATCTTCCGCTTCTCAAAACAGTTTTCAACAAACCTAACAGTTCGTAGCGTTTGATTTTCCCAAGTTTCGTCTCTCGAATTTGAAGAAAGGGTGCTTCTTTTTCTGACGTTAAATATCTCTGGCTAGCTTGTGAAGCCTTTTGACAAAATTTTTCAAGCAAGCAGGAGACTTGTCTACATGATTTACGATTGGCTTTGATGAGTGGTGATCTATAACGGTTAGCGCAATGCCACACTTTTCATGTATCTTCTTGACTTGTGTAATGGTTTCATCACTTGGTCCCTTGCAAGCAGACACAGGACGTATTGGAGTCAAAATAGATAACAAGAGGGACAAACCCCCTAACAGCCGAATTCGTGATCTTGTATGAGTTGTTCTCACTTGAAGGCATATGAAAGACAGCAGGTTGATTTTTGTAACAGTTACTGAGATGCAGATTTTAAGTTTTAAGAACTTCATGACAAATCCAAAAAACAGTTTCGACAAAAGTTGTAGGAGAATCTAAAATCAATTCCAGGTACGTAGCAAACAATCTTTACAAGTTTTGTAATGGGGACGTAGTGGTGATGGTCACAGTCATATAGCAAAAGTAAATTATAAAATCTGAACTTCATCAAGAAACTTTCAGAGGGAAAATCTGGCCGTCATCGTATCCAAGCACGTTAAGCTGAACGTTTTTGAGTGTTTCAAATTGAGGAACATCTGCAAAGCCCATGGGCACAGTAAAATTGCCCAAGGGTTGATGAAGTCCTGGTTGATTGTAAGTAGTTGGTAAAGTTTTGTCGGTTTGATAGTTTCGATCAATTCTATCTAGTATCTAGACTTAATTGATGATACATGTGATAAGCCGCCACAAAGCAATACCTAAAGCAATCTCGGTCTTCATGGTTCCTAACGTTGAGCAATCTTCCACAATTGGCAATTTTTGACGGCAACGCGATGTATGATGAACCATGGAACGTGTTGATTTGACGTCCGCTTTGAGAAATTTTTTGAGTGTCCAACCACTTCCCAAAGAGTTGAATGTTGCCAATACATTTATCATCTTCTCCACCATTTGCCAATACGACTCGTCGGACAAACAGTTTGCGTAGACAGGAGTAATCAGAGGGTTTTTGTATAATTCATTACAATCACCTTTTGGTGTATCTGGCTCATCATAGAGAACTTTGATAGGCCGCAAATTTGCCACACAGTAGAAAATTTTGAGGTCCCTCGGTCAACTGCTCACTTGTCAGAGTGCTTATTTTGGGTTTATGTACCCGCATGAAGTTTTTGAGATCAATCGACTCTTCGGCCTCCGTTGACTGGAACGTTCTCAGCACTCCATGAATTGCACTTTCCGACGGAGTGTATCGAGGCTGAAACTGTTCACCTAGGCCGAATAAGTGATGAACGGAAGTCAAATATTGTATTTAAAGATGACCATCGTTGATTCCGAGCAGGCAGCTTTGACAGCAATCGGTGAATCGTTGATGTGCAGTTTTCATGTGTTCTTCGATGTGCTAATTCAACTCACATAATGAGCATTGATATACATATATCCAATGTTATCAGCTTGGAAGTTATGCTCATGCCTAGAGCTATTTCCTTTTGTACTCAAAACAGAATCACAATAAGGACACTGGAAACCCATTTTTGAATTTTTTCTAACTTCAGTAGGAAACAGGTGTTAAACTTGAGTACAAACAATTCAGCTGCAAAAACGAATGAACAAGAGATGGCCTCTCGGGTTTACAGTATTAGAGACTACAGTCCTGCATATGCGCCTATTTTGAAGTTTTGAAATGCTCTTTTTTGATTGGCCGGTTTCGGTGGTACAAATTGAATCGAAGTTTTTGCTTTTTTCAGACAAGAAGATCAAATATTTTTGAAATTTCTAAATAAATTGCTCCTAGAGACGTCTAAGGTGTGCTGCACAGATCAATTAATAAGGCTTCCGATTGTTTTTTTTTCGCAAAAAAATAAAACAAGAAAATATTTCAACAAGGATTTTTTCACAGAAGGTTCTTCAAGAGGGCGCCAAGAAACCATCATTGGAACGAGGTGTTAGAGTCACATTAGGATGGGACACATAATGAACAAAACTATCCCAAAATTAGAAAATATTTGTTTGCGTTGAAAAAAATGATCCAGCATCAACAGAAAAAAAGTTGAACTTTCTGTCAACCAAGTCATTAATTAACAATTACATGAAAATTACATGTCAGTTACATTTGTCTTTTTTGGGGGCCTTTTTGGTTGACAGCTGTTATGAAAAAGTCTTATGTCATACCCACGGGGATTAATATCTCATTATGGGCTACTCCAAAAGTTACAGGTGCGATGAACAATTGTGTAGTTTGCTCAGTGTTGATGCCAGCATAGTATTTCTCTTCATCCCAAGTATCTATTGAACTGTAGTTTTAGGGGTCAAAGGTCAGAGGTCAAATATTAACAAAACATTTAAAAAAACCCATTTTTTGAAGTTTTTTTGACTTTTTTGGTACACAATTTGGCTTTTTCTCGCGTCAATGAGCAAATCACATTTACAAAGTGCAGCAAATGATTGCTTCCTTAAGGGTTCCGTTGAGTTATATGTCATCTGTTGAAAAATTTTCTGTATATTTTTCATTTGTTATCAAATTAGTCAGCTTCTTTTACTCTAGTGTTCGATACTTTATCCGTTCTTTGACTTCTCTGAAATAAACAAAGAGATAAGAAAAATCTCTTGCTTAATGTAAAATCGTAATGTGAACTCACTTCTCATAGAACTTTGTATTTTTGTGAAGGAAGAAACTGGACGATTTTTTTCTACATATTACTGCTCGAAAAGAGTTTTCGATAAACAAAACTTTGGTTCAGATGAATTTCATTGAACTTTTCAATATCTTTTGGGTTTAAATTAGACTTAGTTTGAGAGAATCACGCAAATTTCTCAGTTTTATTCAACAGCATTTTTTTCTAGATCGTTTTATTCAACAGTAAACTCAGTTTGTAGCGTGTTAAATTCTATCTCATATATATAAGTTTTTATATAATTTTATACATAAAGACAATGTTTATGGGTTCATGGAATTGTTGGGTACATTTCTAGCAAGATCTTGTTTTTTGGAGTTTTTGAAACACCTAGAACACGATCCCTTAATGAACAACATATAGGTTTTCAAAAATAATTTGAAAAGCGATCAAAAATTTAAGCTTTCACACGCACACATAAAACACAATTAATCAAAATGATAACCATTACCTTTACAAAAGCATAAAAGAGATAGCTATGGTATTAGTTTTCAAATAGTTCAAATAGTGCAGCAAACTTTTGGTGTCTTCAAGTTGTTTGACTGTCAAATCTCCCGTATCAGTTTGGGGCGTTGATGTTTTGGGTGATTCAAAATTTGCTTTTGAACGCATTGAAGTGCTTGGGGTTTCAAGTCTACAATCGACAAATTCAAAAACCAAGAAACGTGCATACTACAAAGTGATTCGAAAAATGATGGACTCTTCGTCTGCAGCTTTGTTGTAGCACTTGGATGTCTCAGAGGAGTTGTTGGTACACTGTGTCCCGAACAGCTCATTGGAGACGTGGGCGATTATTGGATACCCCCAAAGGCTTGCCAAATTGTCCCGATTTTCCTGTGCTCCAAGTGGATTTTCAAATAGAGGCACACAATCACAATAATACTTGACGAGTATTTGTTTTGTTTCGCTTGGTAATTTTCCAATGTACTGTGGCTTACAAGAGTGCATTTTTTGTGGAGGAACTAATCCACCAGTGGTTATAAGGCTTCCATGGACCGGTAAATTTTTTCCTGGTAGAGTGGGTACAATGTCGATAATTGATTTTGGAATAATGAATCGGTCCGAGGACAGTCCGCCAGTTTTCGTGAGAGAAGTCTTTATACTGTTGGATAAAAACAACGTAGTTTTCAATAATTGTCTGATAGACTATAGTTCGTTGCCACGACTCTTCAGAATCAGAGACTAATTAAAAAGTCATTTTGAACAAGAATTTTGAAAAAACTAAAAATTCTTCAAAATATGTGCACGAGGCCAAGGGAAAAAATACACCTTTATTTTACAGGGTTAAGACTGAAAATAATCTATACCAAAATGAGTGTTGTGGTTAACTTTTCTTTTATTGGTCACTGTTTTAAACCCATTGGAGTAAAGATTACTCTGAACAAACAATTTATGGGAGTTCTTATCAGTGCAACTGTCCGAGCACACCACATACATTATGTAGTCACACTTTGTATTATGGTCACAGTAGTCAGGTATCTGTTTTAAACACTAAACATTGGATTTACTCCTATGTAGTATCATAGGTTTTACAGTTTTCTTATCAGTAAGATCTGTCCTCTGACCCCCAATTCTATGCCGTAACGTTATTGTGGCTAATGATTACCGATTGAAATCATGTGACATATTGCATATTTTTTTTATTAGTCACACCTTTAAACCAAAATGTGTGTAGTTGTTATCTGGTCATTTTTAATTGGTCACAGTTTAAAAACCATTGGAGTAATGAACACTGTGCACAAGTATTTTATAGGAGTTCTTATTAGTGCAATTGTCTGTGCACACCACATGTATTCCCGTATATAGGTGTTTGTTGTGTTTCTAAATTAGTTATGATCACATTGGTTATGAAATATATTTGAAACACTAAAAATTGAAATTAGTCCTAGGTAGTATTGTAGATACAGGTTTGACTGGTTTTTGTTATCAGTAAGGGCTGATCTCTGTACGCAATTTCAATTTAGTAACGTTATTGTGCCTACAGATCTGAAACTTGTGACATATTGCCTATGTTTTTCATTAGCCACACCTTTGCATATTTTCAACTTCAATGGAATCAACAGATTCAAGTACGCCTGCAGCGTACTTGAGTCTGTATTTTTAACATGTAAACCTGCTTTCCATAAAAAAAACAATGAGGGCAACAGTCTAATCCAAGCCCGCCGCGCCATTTGATTTTGAGTGTTTCTTCAAGTTTCTTCATTTCAATTTATAGCTAAAGCTAGTTAGTTGTTGAAGAGTTTATTATGCCATTTACAGCAACGAAAGACTCTGAATATGGTGATTGCTATTTGGATATATCGAAGACGGAAAGACGTCTAATTAGGGCTACTTTAAAAAAATATGAGAAGACTATAACTCATGTGTTTCTAAACTATTGAAAAAATTGGGGATGATATGAATTTCAACAACGAGTTTCCTTGACTAGAAATGAAATCGACAATCTGATTTAAAAAACCATCAAAAATCAGGGAAGCGTTACCAGTCAATGACACCGAAACAAAGAAACAGAAAATTGAATCTCCTTCACCTGCAAAAAAGTCTATATTTAGTTTGAACAAAAAATGGTAGATGGAATGTTTGAGCGTTCTCCAGGATACTTCAAACAATATAAACAATACTTCAGAAGCAATTTAAATTCTCTTTTGCCGATGAAAAATTAAATTTGAACAACTTGAACAATTTTACAGTGTGATCTCATTATAATTAAGATTTTTGTTAGTTGTCGACAACTAAACCAACACCACTTTCACGTTTTAATAGACCCAACTCTTGATGCGCTTGACACAAATAAACGATAAAAACTTTATTTTATTCCTTGCCTGTTCACAACATTTCGACAATTCTTTTCACTGACACCAGACTTAATGACAAAAAATGACGTGTTCACGAAACTAAAACTAGCAGTTGACTTCAATATGAAAATAGAGAGAAAACTGACCCCTCTTTAATCAGGAAACGTCTACCCACAATCACTACTGCTACTGCTGGTGCTGCTCCACGCACAAAACTTCAGTCCAAACCACCAATTCGAAATCTAACGACGGAAATTCAAATCTGTTGACAGTGCCACCAACGGCACAGAAGTCAGCGCATAATATGGTTTTGCCCTCAAACCAAATACAAACAGACAACTTCAGAAGTGAAACATTACGCAGATTTGAAAAATATTAGCTGGCACCCATTCTGGTGCTTTTTGTCAGATCATGGATATATTTGTGAGTGGATATGGAAATATTGACCATTGATACTGACTTATTGTCTGTTCACTTAGTTTATGACGAAAAAATTAAATTTTGAGAAAAAAAATTCACAAAATTTTTAGTGTAAAATCAATATAAGAAGAGCAAATCGAATCAAATCAACATCATTTATTTTTAGAAATTATCTGTGAATTAAGTAAAACATGGGCAATAAAAATACAAGAGATTCCACAGTCTGGAGTTTCTGCTTTGACTTGGGTGATTCTCTTACAATTGCTGTGCTTGAAAATATCCTTCTCGCGATAGAATTCTACGATACACAACTTTGTGATGATGAAATTGACTGTCCTAATGGGTCCATAAACAATAATTGGTTGTCTTTCTGACAAAAAAGTAACCAGTGGGTACCAGCCTTTTTGAGCAGTTGCTGAATTAACTATTAAAAAGTTGTTTTCTTTCCATTTTTCTTTGGAAAATGTTTGCTGCAAAGACTTCAATAAACTTATGCTTGAGATTTACACAGTTCCGAATTAAATCATTAGTGTCATCCTCGTCCATTAGGGTAACAAAATATGGTTTTGGAAACTCTTCGCGTACTGTCAACAAAATATGTGCTAGCTTTTTCTCCATTTATGAAAATCTCAGTTTTGTTTGTTAGCGCTGTAGTAGCAAACTTCAACTCAATTGAAATCCAACAATTTGTAAACTCAGAGTAAATAAAGTCGTGAGAGGCTTGTTGTAGTAAGATCAAATACCATATTGAAATGGTTAGAGTAATCGGTTAAACGTATTCCATGACTGATGTAAATGTATGCTAAATCTGATACAGTATCAAAATACAGTCGCTTGTCATCTGTTGTAGATATCTTTTCGTAACAATTTTCACAAAATCACCAAAGTATTATTTCGGTTTTTGTGTTTCGGTTGTTTGTGCGGCTAAGGAAACCACGCATCTTCTTTGTAATTTTATTAGGTGCAAGTTTGGTGAATTGGTTTACGCGTGAGTTAATGTTTCCTACAAGTATATCTAGTTGGTCAGTTTAGGAGTATGTCCATTTTTCTTCAAGGTAGCGACGAATTGTTTTCTTAAGTGATCTGATATTCCTCTCAGCAAAAGCAGACTTTTCCACTGAACGTGCTATACATATGAATACCGCGTTTGTTACAGAGTTGCTTGAAAGCTCCGAGAAATTCTTTACAATCATCAACCCACACCTTTTCTGGTTGTTTATGTTTGATCATTGTTTTGAAGGCTTCAACCGCTTCTGTTGCATATTTTGTGTTCATTGGTTCCACTCGTAAATACCTTGAGAAACAGTCTACAGCAACCAACAGATACCTAATGTTGCGATTATACTTTGACAGTTTGTCAACGTGAGCCAAATCCAGTGACCAAAATTATAAATATCTTTTGCAAAAATTTTGAGCCTTTGAAATTTTAATCGAATCGAACGATACTTTGTAAAGGAAGGCTTTGTCTCCAAATAAAATTATATTTTGTCTAAAGGTAGTTTGCTTTGAGCCTGTAAGCGTTTTACGCTTCCATAGGAAGCTGGTCCTTTCAAATAGAAAAGTAAATTTTTTGATACATCAAAAGATAATTTCTTCTCTTCATTGTCTGACGTTTGGACGGTTGTTTCTTTGTTATCTTCTTTGGGACTGATCTTGAGCCACTGCTGCTGCTGGCTTCTTCTCGGCTTGGGTAAAATTATTTTTCACTTTCGATCGAAGTCTCCAGGATTTGTTTTGCATTATTTTTTGCAACTAAATGAGGAGATACATCAAGAGCATTCAAAATGGTTGAGTTTTTTAAATGTTTTTTGTGGGCTGCTGCAAAGGATAAAAAAAGTAAAAACTTTTACGTCTAGTGGCTTTTGGTCGATATGAACTACGTTATTTTCTTCTAGGGATATTAACTCAGATTTCTTAATGAGATCGAGTAAAATTTCGAATGGCTCAATTTTACTTTTTTCATTGATCCGAGTTCGGAAATTATTTCTCCAGTGTCATCAATTTTCTGTTTTTTTTTCTAAATTGGCTCAACCTCACTGTAATCGCTGGGTGTTTCTAATGTTTCTTCTTGTTCCTTATGTGCCTATGTGATTTCATTAGTGTCTACCATAGGTTCAACATTTCCCACTTCTTGTGCAGATTTTTCCGTGTCAGTGATTTTCATTGGTTTCTTTAAAAAAGAGATAACTGAGCTCTTGTTGTTGATATATTAGGTTAGAAAGTATCTAACTTTTCGCTGGTTGCATGGAAAAAAACAATCGCTTGGGGATTAGTATAAATTCAGTGTGCAATTTTCTATTTTAACTAAAGAGAACACGAAAGACCAATACATTTCAATAGGTCAAGTCTTTTTGCAATAATTAATCTTTTTATTTAAGGCTGGTTTTTTCAGACAGTATAAATTCGAAATCGTTTTTGTGATTTTTTAGAAAATTTTTGTTGGCGCGAAATTTTCTTTTTACAACATTTAAGAAACACTCACAAAGGAACAATATATAACTATTTGTTGCTGTCCTGATAGAATCTCTTGTTTTTTTATCTGATAATTCTAGCGTTTGCCGCAGCGTACATCTTTCTTTCTCTCTCATCAGCTAAGTTTGTAACAACTGCCTTAGCATGAGGAAGATATAATACAGAAGGTCCTGGTGTTACAATGTTTGAGCAGTAACGTAAAGCTTCTGACTTTTTAGGATCCAAATCAATGAAAAAGAGTCCAAAAGGTTGCTTTGTCGTCAACTCATAAATGTCTTTCAAAAATTGAATATTATTCAGTTGTCTACCAATTAAACTAATCTTTTGAATATCACGGTGTTACTTGAATGAAATGATATGGGTTGTATTTAGATCAATAGTTCTAGACCATTTACTTTTTTGAAAAAGTTGGGCGCAACGCATATAACACTCAAATTTTTATGACGTCCTGCAGTTGCCAATTTAGAGAATTCTTTATCATTGGAAAATTCTTCACAAGAAATGTCAAATATCAACAGACAGTTTTCAAGATCTTATATTAGATCAAAACTTGAAAGAATTGTAAATTGAATGTTCAGTTTTCACTCAAGAGACTGAAATTTAGTCTGAGCATACTGGGTAAAAGTAACAAGATTGCTTGAAACTTGGCTGAAAACGTGTCATTCAGGAACATATTGAAAAGATGCTCCGTTTTCCCACAACATGACGGACTACAGACAGCCATAAAGAGAAGAGCGTTTGTCGAAATATTTTTATTGATTACTCTGGGTTGGGTAGAGCGCATCCCACTGAACAAGAAAGAAAACCAAAATGTTGCTTCTTCAAAATCATGTTTACAAAAACCAGTTTAATCAGCGATATTGCAATAGAAACCAATATGATGAAAACTTGGGTAAAGTACACAATTTCTGATCTGGGTACTCGTGAATTACAAAACCTCCATGATTTTCTCTCGTGATTTTTTTCATCAAAAACCAAATCAGTTATACCCCCACCAGCATCCAATTGATCCACATGTTGATCCATTTGAATAATCGCTTTGTGAAAAACAAACTCACTAAGCATACAATCGCTTAATTTGAAAATTGATTAATCAAAATCAATTTTACAAATCATTCAATCAACAAAAAAGTCATAAATAATAAATTGCGAGTCTATTTCTTCTCTTTTATAGACAACTTTATAGCTTGCTATCATTCCCAGTGCATTGTCATAGTAGGTGATTGAGTCCACGTTTCCCTTGTTCACAACATGCAGATTTTTTTCTGGAAGTGTGTTATCGATAGGAGAGATCTGAATTGGCACTGGCCGCTTGGGCAAAGGTAAAGGGGTTAGTTTCAGTTTTTGCATTCTCGCCTGTATAGACATGATATAATTGAAATTACTCTAATAGCGAAAGGTACCCTTTAAACAAATCTATTTTGGCGCCAGAGCAATTGATTTGTTGTTTCCTCAGTTCAGTTTGGCCACGCGAATCAATTTTTTCTCTCCCTGACAAAAGTGACAGCCAAATGGTTTTCAGACTTTATGCAACTGTAAACTGTCGAGTTTGGAGACGATTTCACTTAAAGTATTGACGGATCTGATGCTCTGTATGATTGACGATTCAATTGTTAGCCAGTAGAAAAGCTCCGCTTTCTTGACGCTATGTTTATTTAATTGAAGTCTTGATCTACGAATAGCATTCAGATCACAAATTAGCATCTCTTTATAAAATCTCAAATTTTCGATTTTCGGACACTACAATTCTTTTTTCTCGATTTTATTACTTTTTTCTCGAGTTTCAGTTTTTTCTGTTAATATGGCTTAAAAGTTTGATAGTTGAAAACGAAACACTATGCTTCGAACAATCTGATGCAAATAAGAGTATGGCTAATCCCCACTCTCCCAAGCTAAACCCTGCTGAAACTTCGAGACCCACTGATGAGATCTTTGCTCATTTGATGATAGGGAGTTGAATGAGTTTGGGGGTTGGAATGAGACAGTGTCTGTATAGTTTTAAGTTACAATAGCAAGTTTTTTTTATTTTGAAACCAGTCTTTTTATCACGAAAAACCTTCAAAGTCAATAACAACCAGTCGCAGTGTGATTATTCCAACAAACTGATTAAATTATTTTCGAAAGTTTCAACATACAGGCAAAAAGCAATACCCGTCACATGACAAAGATACTAATTTAAGACTGAACAGGTTAAAACATAAGAATAATCAGGTCCCTTCTCACTATATTCAAAAACAAAACCGAAAGCGAAGTGAAGTATGGCATGTAATCTCAAAATTTTTAAATTTTTGAGTTATTTGTCTAACGAAGCATTTTCAAAACCAATCAAACCTCCTTACGGTCGCAACTTCAACGCAATATCCAAATCGAGATCCGATTAAAGGTAGAGAAAATTTCTAAAAAATCGTTGACTATATTGTGCAATTTTTTTTCAAATTTTTGTAATTCTCGTGAAATCTTTTCAAATCAACCGTTGCTAGAGCTGCCATTTTGATCTATGCAAACATTCTTCCAACAATGATCAATTTTTGCTAACAATTGACCAAAACCGCTTAATCACAGGTTTAATTATCACATAGGGTTTATTTATTTCTATTAGATTTGTAAGACTACTTTTTACATCTAGCGTTAAATTCAAAGGCAAACGACCGGAAAGAAGTAAAATTAGGGCGGGCGGTGGAATAGAACAATCCACAGGGCAATAAACAGCAGGCGGAAAGTTTTCATCCCGCCTATCCTATTCCCACTTAGCCGCCACTACCTATTATCCTATGATTAAGAGTCGAACGATAGCCCCCCTTTCTTTACGTAGGTATTATATTCTACTATTGTAAAAAGGCACCGAATTAAAAAGGCACCAAAAATTGATTTTAAAGCATTTAAAATTGACAGTTGGTATGGTGGTGAATGCGAAAGTGGTGACGTGGCGTGGGATAAATTGCAGTTGCACAAGAGGTCTGGGTAATTGAGGTCTGCTGGCAGGTTTTTTTCTCATTGAGCATATCAGCGCTGAATCAGTCTAATAACATTATGACTGTCCGGTTTGGTCAGTAGTCTACTTGAGTCTCAATTTACGCTGGTTTTTTCTTTGTCCGAGTAAAGCTTGATTTTTTAAAAAAGTTTGTGTTCTAATAGATCGTTACAACTTCGCGCGAAACTGGGATTTGAACCTTTTTTTTTGCTAGATGGAACAGTTTTTTTTTTCAGGTAAATTTAGGACTCTCGATTTCCTTGCGACGAGACATCATTGTGGCACCTGTGTGTAGAAATCCCTTGAAAAAACTAAATCGCTTGTTCCGATCTGGAAAATAGAGGCTTAATTTTTCCAGTTCTGTCTGACTTTCTTGTCTTTTACATTTCAAATAGGCTTGTATTGACATAAGACTTCTTTAATAGTTCTCACCGATACATCAAATAGGTTTTCAGAAAGTGCTGAAATAATATGAGAAAGTTTTTAGGTTTCACTTGGAATAGGGAACTTCGAAAAACGGGCAGAAAAATCTCTTCGTGGAATCATAATTTCTTTTTATAATTTAACAGCTGATTTTTTTTCACTATTTAAAAACAACTAGTAAAAGACAAATCTGCTGTCATTAACGGCCTCTTCTCTACACTAGAGTATTTGATGGTTAAGAATTCTACAACTTTAAAAAAATTAGGCCAAATTTGGAACTCATTTTTTATCAGCATCGCTTTTCAGAAAAACTCAGACTTACTTACATTGAAGTGTCAGCTGGGTAGTTTCTAAATACTTTTATGCTCCAAAAATGAATTCTCTATTTCTTTGTTGTCAAGAAATGAAAAAGATGTAAAATTTTTTTGTGAACACACAGTAAACAAAAAGTGCACAGGAAACGAACAAAAACATGTAACAAAAAAGTAACAAAAAGATGCAACAAGAAATAAAAGAAGATGTAACTATTTTTTGCAATGCTTTTTTTTTCGATTGTAACCTGCAAGGGATTGTTTGTAACATTATTCTATTCCTTTAAAAATATATATAGAAGTGAGTTTTCGACCCTGAATTTATTTGGAATAAAAGAGCGTCAGAAACCGTGAAAGAAAGCAGTGAAATTGTGGATATTTCACTGAAAAACTTTTTGTGGTAATATGAAAAATTGGCGGTATTCCAAATTGAGGCCAGCTCCGTTAACAGTTGAAACAGTTTTGTGAACACCTTAAATTAGTTAATGTGTTGGAACAAAGCAAGTAGTTCAATTTAATGTTTGAATACGACTGTTTTGATTTAAAAATGTCTCCAGAAACAACTAAGGCCTATCAGAGTCTAATGACATTTGTTTTTATTGGAAACGCAAAGAAAACGTGGGGACAATATAATTCGCATTGTGCGGCTGTGAGCTCTTCAACTAATTTCTCTTTTACTTAGTTTAAAAACTTAGATTCTAGATAATCAATTTCGCAATGGTTATTACAAAGGCGAACAATTTTTAAAACTCAGAAAATTTAATTGCATTGGCGCAATGTCTACTTTTAAACACAATCAAGAATTTTTTCTTATCAGCTGGGAGTAGTAACTATGATAACGCCATAACAGAAACAAAAACGAAAAAAGAGCGGTTTTGCTACCTGAGTTTTTTCACTCTTATTTTAAATGTGTGACAAAACGGTGTTTGAAGAAAAAGTGTTTTCATGCTAGTAGTTTTTTGTCCGCAGGCGACAATATGATTTTAGTTTTTTCTTCTTTTCTCCTGCTTTCCATGTTTTACTTTTTCTCGTTTTTTTTTCTAATTAGTTTTCGTTTATTCGATTCTATTTTCAGTTCTCTATCTCTTTAGTTAATATCAAATCTTGTCCTGCTATGATTTCTTACTTCGTATTAATTTTAGGTAACATTTTTTGTACATTGGTCTCAACTTGTACTTTTAACTTTTCGATGTTTCAGCCGATTGAAATTTATAAATCTTTTAGATATATACCAATAAAACGCTGAAAATAAGACTTGTCCTTTCAAAACTTTAGTGTGTTAAGTTATCGAAATTTCTAAGAGTAAACTCGTATGTGTCACTAGTATATAGTTTATTGTTGGCAAATTACGAGGCTTGAATAACAATGTTTACCTGATCTAATACTAAACTTTAGATAAAATTATATATTTATGTACACATATAATTGCACTTCACACTTTTGTTGCCGTTAATTTAAATGAGATTTTAAATTTTTTAATCGATTTTAGACCTAAGTGGCAACTAACTGCTTATCACCGGCTTTCTGATTTGGATTTAAAAATTAGATTGCTCTTAATGTTTTGCCTCTGAAATGAAGGTTGAGTCTTTAAAATTTGAAATCTATCATTAACTAATTTATGTAACCAAATCTAGTGGTGAAAAACATGCTCTTATTTGTGTGGTAGAAGAACGTTTATTCAGCTGATAAATCTTTTATAAATATACAATAGCGAAAATAAAATGTCTATGAAAATTACACAGGTTTTCCGCAAAAAATGAATTAAACGAATTAAAATGGATTATGTTGCAAAGTTAATCTGTTGAAACATTTACATTTTTACAAGCCTGTTGTATTTTTGAATCATTACAGCACATATGCTACATATCATTTTTCCAACAACTCAGGTCAAGAAAGCAGACTAGACCCGCAGATTGATAGCTTTCTCTTGTACTTTTGTGCCACTAGTCCACTTTAAAGCACATTTTCCATTTTTTAAAAGCCAATAACGCATTCATGTCTATAGTTAAATATTTTCCCGCGCATTTCCTGCAAAAATTGTACAACTTCTATAGGTTTCAAAGATAAATATCAAAACTTTTTCTGTGTTTTTTTTATAAATCACTTTCAGGGCATCCCGGACACAATTTCCACTTTTTGCAGCACATCACATTTTACGCATTTCTCATAGATAAAGTGTGATTTTGATCGCACAGTTTCCACAACTCCCGAGCCCCTCCATAATTCACTTTTACCCGGACCTAGCTTCAAGTGTAAATCAGTACTGAATCTTTTCAACTCCATCATGTTTTTTACTCTTCCAAGTTAACTGTTCATGGCACATATTAGACATTTCATTGTAAATTACAGGACAAATAAAATCTTTTCTCGGTTATTCTTATGCCCAGCATGATTATTGTAATGCGAATTATCTGCGCATTATGCTATTTAAGCGGGTAATTATATGCGCATTATGCGTTTTAAGCGGGTAATTATATGCGAAGGATGCGCGTTTGCAGCTTTCTGCATATGACTCAGGCATAGACAGATACATGTAAATCTTTTTATACGCGCTACTCAATGCTATGCTCTACTCAATGCTATGCTCACTCAATGCTATAATTATGCTCTACTCAAAAGGCGGTTTTGAATTGACAAATGAATTAAGAAATGAATATGCCAAAAACATGCAGCTTACTAAAACGGGAAATGAACAGATTCACAGAGTTTAAATGTTTGAGTTTAAATGAAAATGGTATTGTGCGCTCTTTGAACTCGATGCTTCGCCCTATCCCTTTCAGTTGATTTCCCGAATTGATTCCCTCCGCCTCCGATCTACTCCGTCTCCGCCTCCACCTCCGTCTCCGCCTCCACCTCCATCTCCGCCTCAACCTCCGTCTCCGCCTCCACCTCCGTCGCCGCCTCCACCTCCGTCTCCATCTCCGCAGACTAAATTCAATGAAAATATCTTTTATATATATATATATATAATATTGGATAAATATTCGGTTGTTTCGCCCCCCCCCCCAGCTTAGTGTTCAGATAACCTATAGTCCCCCCCCCCAACTTAGTTGTCAGATAAACTAGCCCAGCATCATAGTGGGGGGGGGGTATGATGGGAGACTCAAATATTATAGCAAAATTAAATGGGAGGTTCTTACGTAGGTTGCGCTGGGTCGGGTGGTTAGGGGGAGGGGTGGGGGGGGGGGTGTTAAATTGAAGAAAGAAAGAAAGTGAGTGATGGGGGAGGGGGTTT
>NW_027451509.1:5000-17408 GCF_964194025.1 Convolutriloba macropyga
CGTTAATTGACGGACGTTTTGTCTTCGGTGACTCTGATGCGTAGTTTAGGGCTGCTTGTTGTTCTCGCATATTGAATGAGACTTGTGCTGGTGATTTTGCTGCGGATAATTTTCTTTTGTTTGTTTTGGGTGTACGTGGGGGTGTTGGCTTCGCGGACGCTTTTATTTTGGGTGTTCTTTGTTGTTGTTGTTGGTTGGCCTGCGCTAGCTTCTTGCGTTTCTCGTTGGTCCAGTTGGACTCGGTTGATGGTCCTTGGTTCTTTTGTTGGTTACGTGTTGAGTTGTTGCGTGCTTCTTCTAAACAGAATTTTCTTATTTTCTCTTGGTTGCGTTTATATTCACCTACAGTTTTGCAAGCTTCCATGTGTATTAGTCGTGGTTTAGTTTCTGTTGCGATAACTATGTCGCTTTTTCTAATGACTGTGTTTTTTCTTAAGGGCGTGTCAACTGTGATTGTGTGAGGTGTGTAATTTGTTATGGTTCCATTTGGCATTATGTTCCAATTTGGTGCGAGTGTTGGTCTATGTTCTTTTGTTTTTCGTGTGATTGTTTTCTTTGCTAAGTTACGTTTGTTTGCTACTATTTTTGTTGTTTTGTCACCTATGGTGAAATGAATTTCGGATGGTGTGATCTTACAGGGAGAGCGAGGGCGGAGCGGCATGTTGTCGGACTCGTCGCTGTCAATACTAATAGGGGTTGGGTTTTCTGGTTCCTTGTATGCTATGTCCAGGTTGTCTTCCGATAGTCCTTCGTAGCGCCACATCTCTTCGTTGGTGAGTACGTCATGTTTCAGGATTTTCTTGTCTAAACAATTCGAACGTAATTTTTTGTATGTTAAGTTTTTGTGTGATGGCTTGGTGATTATGTTGGAAATTTCTGTGTTAGGTTTACGTCCGAAGTGTGCCTCGAACGGGCTTATTTTACTGGTTGCATTAGGGATTAGTCTGATGTTTTCTATTATATTCGCTACTCTCTCGCTTAATGTTGTTTGTGTCCATTTGGGGTCGATGTCTAAAACTGCTAGTCTACGTTTTATAGTTTGTATTAGTCTTTCCACCATCCCGGTTCCCCTGTGGTCTCCAGCTGGAGCGAGTATTAGTTTAATGTTTTTATTTTTGCAGTATATTTCAAATTCTCTGGCTTTGAAATCTTGCGCTTGATCGCACCGTATTGACCGAGGGATTCTATGTACTTTACATTAGCTGTCGAGATATTCAATTGCGGTTTTTGAGTCACAGTTATTGAAAACTTCTGCGTGTGGGTATCGAGATAACCTATCTACTGTTACTAATATGTAATTGGAGAGGGCGTTGCCTTTAAATGGTATTGGGCCCGCGAAGTCCATTTGGACTTCTTCGTTAGGTTCGGAAAGTGGTGGTAAATTTCCAACTTGTGTCTTGGAGATTAGTGGTTTTGGGTTTTTACCTTTCTCTGTGCAGTGGCGGCATGCTTGATTTTGAGCAACAATGTCTGAATGGATGTGAGGATACCAAATCAGTTGGGCAAGGGCAAGCATACCGGCCTGGCCCGGGTGTTTGTTATGGATTGTTTCGAGTACCATTCCTTTCAGTTTGTTGGAGATACAAGTTTGTTGTCGAAAATTAAACATCCTGAAGGGGAGAACGAAAGGTCTCTTCTGACACGGTATTAAGTAGGATTAATGGCTTTAAGTTTTTCCCATTCGGAGTTTTTTTCAAATTCCTTAATTAGTCTCAATTCTTTTTTCGAAGCTTGGGCGATAAACTCTTCATTAAATACACAATTGAGGTTCTCCCAATAAAGTGGAGTAGGGGTTTGGTCGTAAACAGTAAATAAGACCTCATGCCTTGTCGGGTCTAGGGGACCTAGTCCTCTATCTTTATTTGATGTAGAGTCTGTCTGGGAGGACACGGAGATTAAGTTCGGTGTTTGTTGATCCATATGGATTTTGTTTTTGTTAGGGGCCCTGAGTCTTCTTTGTATGGGGATTTTGAATGTGTCTTTTGTGGGGTTAGCGCGGGTTGTAATCGCTACCAAATTTTGAATACTTCTAGTATGTTTAATTTGAGAGTTGTAATTTAATTTACGTGAAGAGGAGAACGACTGTTTTGTGTGTGCTAATTGGCGAAAAGCGGTTGTTTCATTTGAGTGTGCGTGTTTAGTACTTGTGACGTCATATGATTGTTTTTGTTCTGTGTTCTTATTGTTCGCTCCATTTGGAGCAATATTAGCTCGCAGTAGCGCGTGTTTAATATCTTCGATAGCGTTAATGACAAAGTTTTTGTCTTTGTCTGAGGGGGGTGGTGCATCGGATGATGGGTTTCTACTCAGATAGTCAGCAAATCCCATTTTTTTCCTGGTATATGTTCTACTGAAAAATGGAATGGTAGTAATCTATCTACCCATCTTGTAAGGCGGCTTTGATATGTTTTGTTTCCTCTGTTTTCTTTTAGTGCGCTTAACAATGCTCGATGGTCCGTTTGGAGTGTGAAATGTGAACCGTAAAGGTAATATTTGAAATGTTCTAGTGCCCAGACTACTGCTAGTAATTCTAGTTCGTTGGTGCTGTATCGTTGTTCCAAATTGTTTAAAAACCTACTCATGTATGCGATTTGGTGCCATGTTGAGTTTACGAATTGTTCTAAGCATGCCCCAGGGCCTTTTTTACTTGCGTCACATCTGACTCTGGTTGGGCAGTTTACGTCGAATAGTCTGTTTTCTGTTATTGATTTTATTGCTTCTATTATTTTATTGAATGCCTTTGTATGGAGTGTTTTCCAGTCCAGTTTATTTTGTGATTTTAAGTTGCTTTTTGAGAGTAAAGGATGGAGCGGTTCGCTCAGAGATGCGAGGTTTGGTGTGAACTTTATGAGGTGATGTATGCATCCCATGAACGAGCGTAGCTGCTTAAGTGTTTTTGGGATATCTAATTTAACTATTTATTCACACTTTTTATTGGTTGGGATTATTCCGTTAGGATGTATTTTGAATCCAAGCCAAAATAAGTTTGTCTTAGCAAATTCGCATTTTTGTAGTTTTATTGCAAGGTTTTCTTTTTCTAGGAGGTTCAAAACCTTATCTATTTCGTGTTCATGGTAATTTAGGGAGCCTTTAGTGATGATTAGTATATCGTCCAAAAATGCAAATTTCGAATGTATACCTTCCAGTGTTTTATCAATCGTTTTCTGGAATGTTGCAGGCCTGTCATTTAGGCCGTAAAAGCCGTTTATGAACTTGTATGTTCCTGTTGTTTTCCCCCCTAGGAGGCTGAAATTGCAATGTTTTTGGAAGTTCGGGTCCAATGGGATTTGGCTATACGCGTATTTTAGATCAATTTTGCTAAAGTAGAATTGACCTGGGTTTTGTTTCCTTTCGGAGATGTAGTTTGCTACTTCGTCTATGAGGTGATCGATACTTTGCATTTGATATTTGTTTTTATGTATTGCGTCATTAAGTTTTTTTGAGTCTAATGCGATTTTTACGCTTTTGTCGTGTTTTACAGTTATTACTACAGGACTTATGAAATGTTCGTCCGTGCATTTGTCTAGTCTGATTATTTGTTTGTCCTGTATTAGTTTTTCAAATTCGGCCTCTACTTTATCGAGTAGATGAAGGGGTACTCTGCGTCCTTTTTGTTGTACTGGTTTGAAATTTTCTTTCATTGTTGTTTTTGCAATGTGATTCTTTGATTTTCCTAATCGTGTACAAAGTTTGGGGTATTTCTTAAGTATTCATTATATTTGATTCTATTGATGTGTCGGAGATCTGGAGAACTTTCTTACCTGTATATCTGCTGGCCGTGAGGGTTTTTCCGAGTTTTCGTAAGATGTCTCTTCCCATTATCTTGTTCGTTTTGTTTTCGACCAGGCAGGAGGATTTTACAGTCCGGTGCGTTCCAAGATCATGACTTGAGGTCCAGATGGAGTACTCCTTCGATTTTGATTTGTTTGTTGTTGAAGCATTTGAATTTTTCTTGTTCTTTGTATGGGACAATTTTGGCTTCTGAAATGTGGAGAAGTAGCTTATTCGCTGTTTCTTTGTTCATAAAGGTTCTGGGGTAGCCTGTGTCAGCCAGCCACGCAATCCGTTTGTTGTTGGTTGTCGTCGCTACCCAGAATTTGCCTGTGCCCTCGTTGTTTATGACTGAATTCTTCTCCGTGTGGAACGTTGTTGGTCTTATAAGATTCACGTTAGCCCAGTCCAGTCTTCTGTGAGCTCTTTCATATAGAGGGCGGCTTCAGCGTCTACTTTTTCGGGTTGATCTGAGTCGCCTTCATAATTTTATGCCTCCGTTTGGTCGGTGTTGTCTTTTATATGACGTACTCTCCTGGTTTGGTTGTTTCCAGGGCGAGGTGTGTAAGTGTTTTGATATCTTGATTGTGGGCTTGACGTGCTTTGCTGGGGTGGTCTTCTTCTTTCCGGCATAGGTGCTTTGCACATGGACGAGAAGTGTTTTGTAGGTGATTGGGGGTGAATGGGTTTCCGCATTTCTAGCATGGCTCGATTTTTCCGGATTTGGGTGTAGAGAGTATTGCTTGGGGTCTTCTATTTTGTCTTATATACGTGACTTGGTTCCATTTGGGGGTGCTGTTTGCTCTGAGTATTTCTTACTGGTTGGCCTGTCCGCGTTCGCGGTTGATTGCATAATTTAATACCTGTTGTGGAGTTCTCACTTCTGACATTAGATCCATCTGGATCCCGGTGTTGTTCATGTTACTTATAAACAGGTCTTTTATGATATCTTCTTCTAGGTGTTCGAATCTGCAGTGTGAACCTGCTTCTCTTAATCTGCTGTAGAAAGTCTCTAGGCTTTCGTTTGGTTGTTGTTGTGCTTTAAAAAATTTGAAACCTGTCGAATGTGATGTTTCTGGGTCTTGTAAATGTAAGTGTCAATTCGTGTACTAGTTCATTCGATGTGCATCTGTCACTTCTTGTATGTGGGTTTCTCTGATGAAATTTTCGACAGGCCTCTGCTCCAACGGGACAAATAAATTAAGCTCTTGACTTTCATGTCCGCTTCGTCCCAGGGGATTCTGTCGACGGTTGTACCTTTTGTTTTTTACATTCATTTTCCCAGTCCACTGTCTGGCTTCGTCTCGGGTTTCATTTTCAAGTTCTTCCTCTAGTGTTGGCATTGTTGGATAAAATAATTCTGTTCGCGCTGGCTTTAGCCGTAGGAGCTTTTCAACTTCTATGTTATGTTGGGCCATTACGGCCATCTTGAACGTGGCTAACCAAGGTTGCCATTCAACAGGTGGGTTGGCTCCCGTTTCCCAGAATAAGTTAACTCCAATTGGAGATCTGCTCGACAGCGCCATGTGATGAAGAACCTTTTGATTCTCCGTCTGGAGTGTAAGTGAACGTGTATCTGTGTAGTTATTGTCTAATGTGGACTGATCCGAAGGGACTGTGGCCGGACGTTCTACTCTAAGTCTCTGACTTCGCTCAGGAGTGAGAGTGGGTCTCACTTTATATGATAATTCAATCTTGGCGGATAAAAGAACAACGTTCAAAGTTGAATTAAGGCCACGTCTAACTAAATGTTTTTCAGCTTGTTTATTTTACGTCTGCAAGTTTGCATCGCTTGTCAGACGAGCCAGCTAAGTACCGGTCTAGTCAACCGGATCTGTAGCGTTAGCAAGTAACACAAAGTGAACTTATTTACAGAAGATTATTATATAACGTATGAGATTAAAGTGTTTATACATAATACTTGAAGTGCTTGGTTACGTCTCCACATGGTGTATCACAATTATTATTATTTTTATTATTATTATTATTTTTATTATTATTATTATTATTATTATTATTATTATTATTATTATTATTATTATTATTTTTATTATTTTTATTATTATTATTATTATTATTATTATTATTATTATTATTATTATTATTATTATTATTATTATTATTATTATTATTATTATTATTATTATTATTATTATTATTAGTATTATTATTATTATTATTATTATTATTATTATTATTATTATTATTTTAATTAATATTATTATTATTATTATTATTATTATTATTATTATTATTATTATTATTATTATTATTATTATTATTATTATTATTATTATTATTATTATTATTATTATTATTATTATTATTATTATTATTATTATTATTATTATTATTATTAGTATTATTATTATTATTATTATTATTATTATTATTATTATTATTATCATTATTATTATTATTATTATTATTATTATTATTATTTTGATGATGATTATTATTATTATTATTGTTTTTATTATTATTATTATTATTATTATTATTATTATTATTTTTAATTATTATTATTATTATTATTATTATTATTATTATTATTATTATTATTATTATTATTATTATTATTATTATTATTATTATTATTATTAGTATTATTATTATTATTATTATTATTATTATTATTATTATTATTATTATTATTATTATTATTATTATTATTATTATTATTATTGTCGTATAGAATAACTCAAGATAGCAAAAGAGCAAGTTCGAAGCTTGAATTTTCAACACTTTCTTGTTTCGCTTTAGGCAGAACTGCAGTTCAGCTTTCACGCTCTACGTGAATTAGTCTAAGTACCAGTTGGCACTTGTGGTAACACTGTGTAACAAAGCTGTCACTCAAGTTTACAAATGGTTGTCACCAATTGGTGAAACTCAACAATAATGTAGCAACAAAATGAATATGAGTTCATTCCATCAGGAATATAAATATATGTAATATAGTTTATCCGTGTTTATATTAATAGTTGGGATACTTGGTTATCTGCTGTGGGTGGATCCGCCACCACACTTCCCCTCGATGGTTTGATTTTTGATCTTAATCAAAAATCTTGTTTAGGGCTTCTATGTCCGCAGTGTTGAGTGAGGATATCGAACTTGTTCCTGAGTACTCGTCCTCTTCTTCTTCCGTATGGATGTTGTCTCGTTCGGTATTCGTCTCTTGACGTTCCTCTGGTGGTTCTGCTGATCCTTTGTTCAGCAGTACTGGTGGGTTTATTTTGTCTTCTAGTAGTGTTGGTGTAGTGTTGATGCATATGTTTGAACCAGTTGGTTGCGTTGTATGTTTGTCAATGTTTTGTTGTTGTGTGGCTTTGCTGTTGTCTATGTGTTGTGGTTGTTGTTTGTCGTCGATGGGCTGTCGTGCTTTTGTGTTATCTCCAATTGGTGTGGATGTTGAGGCTGGAGTGATCGCTATAATTTGTTCTTCTTCGGGTTCTATAGTTGCCTTTTTCGGTGAGTTTGTAATTTTCTTTATTATCTTGTCTATTTTTGCTTCTCTTTTTGATGGGCTGTCGTCCTTGTTTTTGGGTTGTGCGTACATAAATGCGTTAGGACTATTGGATGTCAAGATTTGTAGTGGGCTGTCTTGTGATGAGTCTGATGCGAGGTTGATTATTTGCACTGACTTGTCTCGCTGTAGTTGTTTCATGTCCAGTTGGATAGGTGGTGATCTTGTTTGTCCTTTTGACGCTGTTTTGCTTTTTCTAATTTCGTTTGTGCGAGAGCTGCCTCTTTTGAACGTATATCGAATTCTTTGTTGGGTTTGTATGCGCGTTTCGTTGGGGCCGTTCCTTTTCGTCTGGGCTGCTTGGGTGCTTTTGCTGGTTGGGTCCTTTGCGATCCGCTCGGGCCGGGTTGGTCCTTCTGTGGGTTGCTCTCTCCTGCCCTGCTTGGTCCCGGTTGGTCCATATGGACTTGTGATTCTGGGGCGTGGTCGGTTAGTTTTTTGTTGGGTTGGTTCTTTTGGTTCTTCTTTTCTGTTAACAAAAATTCTTTTATTTTTTCTTGGTTTCTATTATATTCTCGTACAGTTTTACAGGCTACGAAGTGCATTAGTCGTGGTTTTGTTTCGTTGATTATAGCTAGATCGTTTTTTCTTACTACGACGTCTTTGCGGTTGTGTGTATCTAGTGTTATTGTTGTTGGAGAATAATTTGTGATTGTGCCGTCGGGTATTATGTTCCATAACGGTTTAAGTGTACCTCGAGGCTCTTGTGATCTACGTGCTAATGTTTTTCGAGCTACTTGCTTTTTTGTTTTGGTGATGGTGGTGGTTTTGTCCCCAAAGGTTAGTGTAAGTTTATCTGGTATAATTTTAATAGGTGATGTTAGCTTACGTTTCGCTGCTTTTTTCTTCACATTCTGTAGTGTGGAGTTGTCTGAAGCAGAATCTTCGTCCGGGGTGTCTTCGTTGAATCTGATATCAAGTTCGGGTTCCGAGTCGGTCTCGATGTTCCAGATGGATTCTGCGTTCAGCATTGGTTGTTTTAGGCCTCTCCTTTTGTCTAAATAGAAATTTTTTATGTTTTTGTATGATAGGTTGTTTTGTGATGGTTTTGTTGTTATGTTTGAAAGTTGTGTATTAGCTTTTCCTCCGAAGTGTGCTGTGTATGGTGTTATTTGTTGTGTTTGGGATTAGTTTGATTTCTTGTATTATTTCTGCTACTTTGTCTGCAAGTGTTACTTGTGACCAGTTGGTGTCGCTATTTATGGCGGATAGGCGTCTTTTAATTGTTTGTATTAGTCGTTCTATCATTCCTGTGGCTCTGTGGTCTCCCACTGGAGCCAGTATTAATTTTATGTTGTTGTTTTTACAGAATATTTCGAATTGTCGTGACTTAAATGCTTGTGCTTGGTCGCACCTTATGTTTCTGGGGATCCCGTGGAATTTTATGTACTGATTTAGATAACTAATGGCTGTCTCTGCGTCGCAATTATGGTATACTTTTGCGTGGGGGTATCTCGAGTATCTATCTACTGATGCTAATATATAAGATTCTTTGTATTGTTCATCAGTTATTGGGCCGGCAAAGTCCAATTGGACTTCTTCGTTGGGTTCTACTAGTGCTGGTAGTTCTGATATTTTGTTTTTGGGTATTAGTGGTTTTAGATTCTTACCTGTCTTTATGCA
Organism: Convolutriloba macropyga; assembly: GCF_964194025.1. Classification (NCBI taxonomy): domain Eukaryota; kingdom Metazoa; phylum Xenacoelomorpha; order Acoela; family Convolutidae; genus Convolutriloba; species Convolutriloba macropyga. The sequence goes on from NW_027451509.1 coordinate 13,918, forward strand.
CGGTTGGCAATTTTGAGTAAGAGTGACGATTTCCCGGTGTATTTGCGGGAACCAGATGAGGTTTGCTAGGTGCATCATACCGGTTTGTCCTGGATGTTTTCTGTGGATGGCGTTCATTATTGGTTTTCGTAGCTGTGTTGGTATGAACAGTTTACCATCGTATAGGATGCATCCCGTTGGAGTCACCCCTAGGTCGCCTTTCAATGAATGCCAGTACCGGCTAAAATGTTTCAGTGTTGTCCAGTCTTTGTCCTGTACTATCTGCAATAGGCTTCGGCTCTGGGGATCTGCTCTGGTGGCCTCTGCGATGAATTCCTCTCCTAGGACTTTGTGTAGATTCTTGAGATACTTTGGTAGCTGTTCGTTGTTTGTATTTGCGAATGGATTGAATTGTTGTCTAGTATTGAGTGGGGTGCGTCCTAGTCCTGTGTTGTTTGTTTCCTCTGTCTGTGTTGCTATTGTGTTTGTGTTTGATTCTGTGAGATTTTGTGGTGTGTCCATCTTCGTTTTGTTTTGTGCTCTGTGTCGTTTTGTTATAGGTATGTTGTTTGTGTCCAGGTTTGGTCTTCTTCTTGTTGTGATGTATACTTTCGATGTGAATAGATCTTGTGTAATTTGTTTTGAATGATAATGGTTGTTTTGTTTTGAATTGTTAATTTGAAAGTTTGTTAGATAAGAAGGCTTAATAAGTAGCGACTGATTGTTAGCGTTAATTTGGCAAAAAGCGTGTTGCTTTAGTTCGTTCCGATTGGAATGGTTTTTGACGTCATTGTATGCTCTAGTTTTTCGAGCATTCTGATTGGCTAATTTTCTTTGTTGCGTTAACAGAGCGTATTTTAGCGATGTTATTATATTTATGACGTGGTTTTCATTCATGTTCTCACCAGTTGGTAGTGAATTAGGATGGCGGCTTAAATAGTCCGCGAATCCCATATCCTTTCCTGCGATATGCTCGACTTTAAAGTGAAATGGTAATAATCTGTCGACCCACCTTGTCAGTCGACTTTGATACGTTTTATTTCCTCTATTATTTTTTAGTGCGGATAATAATGCTTGGTGGTCTGTTTGAAGGGTAAAGTTTGATCCATATAAGTAGTATTTAAAATGTTCCAAAGACCAAACGACTGCTAGTAGTTCGAGTTCGTTTATACTGTATCGCTGTTCATTTTTGTTTAAGAACCTACTGGCGTATGCGATCGGGTGCTAATTGTTGTTTTCTTTTTGTTCTAGGCATGCCCCTAATCTTTCTTTGCTAGCGTCGCATTTGACTCGTGTTTCATTGTTTATGTTGAAGTGTTTTTGTTCTATTATGTTTTTGATTGCATTTTTTTTATGTTTTTAAATGCGGTTGAATGTTGTTCGTTCCATTCCAGTCTTTTTTTTGATGACCATGGGTTGTCGTTGTATGTGGATGAGTGTGGTGATTGTGAGTTGTGCATCTTCTGTTGGTTATCTTGTCCTCGTTCTCTTGCTAGTGCATAGTTTAATCTTTCACTGGGCGTTCTGTCTTCTGATAGTAAGTCCATTTGGATTTGTTGATTACGCATTCCTTGGATGAATATGCTTTTCACCATGCTTTCTTCGAGATGTTCCCAGTTGCATAATGCTGCATGCTTTTTTATTCGCGAGTGAAATACTTCGAGTGATTCTCCTTCCTTTTGTTGACATCTGAAAAACTGAAATCTATCAAATGTTTCGTTTCTTGTTTGTGTGAATGATTCCTTTAATTGTTCGACTAGTGCATCTGTGGTGCATTTTTGTAGGTCCGTGTGTGGAAATCTTTGATGGAATATGTTTGTGGCTTGAGCTCCTAGAGATAGATAGATTAAGCTTTTTGCTTTATTGTCTGCGTCATCCCATGGGATATTGTCGACCATTGGTCCTTTATCTTCGATTGCTTTGCAATCGTTTTGCCAGTCTGTTCTTCTTTTTTGATTACGTTGTTCACGTTGCCTTCTTTCGGCCGTGGTTTCATCTGCTTGTGCTGGTTCATAGTGTGGTTGTGCTGGATAATCTAAGTCCTCGATTTCTGGTTTGGGTTGTAGTAGTTTTTCTACTTGAATATTGTCCTTTACCATGATTGCTAGTTTCACAGTTGATATCCAATTGTCCCAGTCTAGTTCTGGTTGGTGACCTTTGTCCCAAAAGAAGTTAACTCCTAATGGGGATCTTGCCATTACTGACTGCGCCATGTCGTATAGAATAACTCAAGATAGCAAAAGAGCAAGTTCGAAGCTTGAATTTTCAACTCTTTCTTGTTTCGCTTTAGGCAGAACTGCAGTTCAGCTTTCACGCTCTACGTGAATTAGTCTAAGTACCAGTTGGCGCTTGTGGTAACACTGTGTAACAAAGCTGTCACTCAAGTTTACAAATGATTGTCACCAATTGGTGAAACTCAACAATAATGTAGCAACAAAATGAATATGAGATCATTCCATCAGGAATATAAATATATGTAAAATAGTTTATCCTTGTTTATATTAATAGTTGGGATACTTGGTTATCTGCTGTGGGTGGATCCGCCACCACAATTATTATTATTATTTTTATTATTATTATTATTATTATTATTATTATTATGATTATTATTATTATTATTATTATTATTATTATTATTAATATTAGTATTATTATTATTATTATTATTATTATTATTATTATTATTATTATTATTATTATTATTATTATTATTAGTATTATTATTATTATTATTATTATTATTATTATTATTATTATTATTATTATTATTATTAGTATTATTATTTTTATTATTATCATTATTATTATTATTATTATTATTATAATATATTATTATTATTATTATTATTATTATATTATTATTATTATTATTATTATTATTATTATTATTAGTATTATTATTTTATTATTATTATTATTATTATTATTATTATTATTATTATTATTATTATTATTATTATTATTATTATTATTATTAGTATTATTATTATTATTATTATTATTATTATTATTATTATTATTATTATTATTATTATTATTATTATTATTATTATTATTATTATTATTATTAATTAATATTATTATTATTATTATTATTATTATTATTATTATTATTATTATTATTATTATTATTATTATTATTATTATTATTATTATTATTTTTATTATTATTATTATTATTATTATTATTATTATTATTATTATTATTTTTATTATTATTATGGTTTTTATTATTATTATTATTATTATTATTATTATTATTATTATTATTATTATTATTATTTTTATTATTATTATTATTATTATTATTATTATTATTATTATTATTATTATTATTTTTATTATTATTATTATTATTATTATTATTATTATTATTATTATTATTATTATTATTATTATTATTATTATTAGTATTATTATTATTATTATTATTATTATTATTATTTTTATTTTTACTATTATTATTATTATTATTATTATTATTATTATTATTATTATTATTTTTTATTATT
>NW_027451510.1:0-38912 GCF_964194025.1 Convolutriloba macropyga
CATGACCATATTTGAGAAAAATATATATGCGCATCTTGTATTAATAAAAGTTATTCAATGTCAGAGCTCCTATTACTCAAATTTACATCACATAATTTCAAACACGTTGCATGTTTTAGCAAATTCTCCTTTTCAACTTACCCAAATCTGTAAAACTTTTTAACTGATACTTTCCAAAGTGCTTTGGGTGTATAAAAGAAACCATATTTTGCTTCGAGTTATAATGTTAAGCATATGGCTTCAGTATCGACATTCTCTTATAAACAACTCTCAGTTAAAATTTTCATTCAATTCGATAACGGACCAATTGCATTATTGGGGTGTCAACAAAGTGTTACGCCTCGTCACAGCACCGTCAGTGCATCTCATAAAAATTATGAAAACATTTTGAAAAAATTCAAAAACGGAAATAGTTCTCTATTCGTTGCTTAGTAAGCGTTCCGATGATTTAAGCTTTTGCGGTCTCATTTTTTTTGCGCTTCATTTTTTTTAATATATTGTTTTCAATAATGAAGAAATGCATAACAGCTGAATGCAAAATTATATATATATATATATATATATATATATATATATTTATTTATTTATTTATATATATATATATATATATATATATATATATATATATATAATACATTTTGTACATAATTTATTATCAATTGAATCGCCTTCTAAAAAAACTTAAGTACAACTTTACCCCCCCCGTGCGTTTTTAATTGTCTGATCATTAACGCACACCTCGACCTGGGTTATTGTTCCCAATGTTCAAAAGTTTACAAAACACGCACTCTCTTACGCAAACTTACTGTTTATAAACCAATTATGCAATTATATTAACAAAAAAGTTTGAAATTATTATATTGTTTTACAGTTTTGGCCCATCACGGAATTATATCGGTTCCAGAAGTTGCACGGCAGGGCTGATGATAAAATAAATGCAACCCTAACACTCGCAACCTTAATAACCAAACAGCTCAATCGCGTCATTAGTTTACTCAGTAATACATCACCACAATCGGGTCTTCAAAAAAATTTCAATCTTTGTATACAGCTTTCTACATTCCTTTTTACGTTCATTTTATCAAAAGGTTTTGCGCCCATTTTAGCGGATTCTGACAATTCGACAATTCTGAGCTTCTAGTGGAAAACATTTTTGCTTAATCTATCATCGCCGTGATCATGCCGATTGTGCCAGCCTAATGGATGCAACATATTCATAATTTCCGCTATCAATGACCACTGCCATGGGTTTCAATAACTTTCATAATTCTGAAAATTTCTCAAAAGATTCGAAAAGCACAGGAGCTGAATGCAACCCATTATCGGGACGGGGACTTGATTGGGTGAATTGTTATTGTTCCGACCCTCTTGAGGGGGGAGGAACTATATACTCAACTGGGTTTTTTTTTGTTCCGTGAATTTTCGCCGCTCGATATATTCATCGTAGAGAGTTGAGACTAGTATCATTAGAAAGCTCGTCCAGCGTAGAATATGGAATTAAAAAGATTTTTTTAATTTTCGTTTTCTACAGGGAGTTATCGAGGCTTAAACTTCTGAGAAAAGAAGAGTGAATTCACGTTGTTTTTATTCACATTTTCCGGAATTTTTGCCTAAATTTTCGTCAATTTTGGTAAAATTTGTAATAATTTTTAAGAATAGTGTCGTTGATTTTATTTTTGAAGACGAACAAGCATTTTTGATTGTTTTGATCTAATTTTTTGGTCAAAAAATCTGGATAAACATTTCAAAATTTAGCCTTTTTCATCAACAACAGCATGAAATAAGCTACTTTAGTCCACTTTGATTAAATTTGCCTACAGTACAACCCAAAAAAACACTCATACAATCTTTGTAGACTCAGAGGGGGGCTATTTCTACTTCAGAGTCCACAGAGAGTGGCTTGTAGTTAAAACTTTGCCGTTTTTTGCTAACTTTACTCGTTGATTAACAAAAATGCAAAATTTATTTTGAGTTTCAACTCAGAAATCATCTATATCTACAACATTCGAAAAATCAATTGTTCTTAACGGACAATAAGTATTAACAGGGGTAGTTTTGGGCCATTCTTGGATTGTTAAAATCCAAAAAAAATCGGGTTGTAATCAGTCGGTCTTTTTTTTTTAAAAAAAGACTTTTTTTTAATAATAAAGAACAGAACATATCAAATCAAAGCTCAGGAGTGATAGGTCCAATCAATTCGCTTGCTAAACAGCTCCAGGCTAATGCATTTAGTTTTTTAATTGAAAGTTTATGGTCGTTTCTTTTTTAAAAATAATTGACTTTTCAATAAATAATGGCTTAATTAACTTTTCCTCTATTTTTTTCTTAACTTGTTCAACTTCCAGCTTAGTGTCAGCAAAAAAAGACTGCTTCTTCTTTCTACTGAGTTAACATTTATTCTCGGTTGCAGTTTTAAGCCTGAAATTATTGTTTTCTGGCTTTGATACTACAAGATTTTAGATTTTTGTTTGTTTTGATATTTGCCAGTTTTTCACGTTTTCTAATTTTGTCACATTATCACATGATTGACAGTTCTCATGTCACCATATTAGCATTCAAATTAAAGCACAATTGAACATATTAAAATCCTGAAAGATATAAATTATCGTTTTAATGGCCTCGACGCCTCTTTCTTGAAGAAATCAATTGAATTTTTTAATTTTGTCTTAACTGTCATTTATACTTTGTCGTTTCGGTCGTATGAAATTTCCTGTATAGTGATAGCTTTCATTGGCTTTTAATGGAAGAATAGAAAAACCGATATTCTGATATTAGCAGATAGCTGATGGCTTTTATGACTTTCAAACCCATCGTTTTCCAAAATTAAAAAAAAACTTTTTCAACTTCGCAATTTTATTCTTTTTATGTTTCTTTTTGTTACCAAATCTCGTTAGTTGATTACAGGTCAAATATGACATTATGTTTGTCAAGGGAATAAAAGGGATTGGTGTCCCAAAATCTTTTTTTTTAAAGATTTTGTTATGACCTTACTGGCTTCGACACCGCTTTTTCACAAAAAAAAATTAAATTAATTTGATTTTTGTCATATTTGACGTTCTTTTTGTAGATGCAAGAAATATTCTGGATAATTACAGGTCTCGAGGGTTTCCTTTTCATGAAAAACGAAGATATTTAAATAGCTCTTTTTGTAATTAATGCCTTTCATGACATTGAATGTAATTTTGTTTCGAAAAAAAATTAAAAGTATTACATACTTTAGCACTTCGCTTTTTTGTCTACTTGTTACCTAGTCTTACTAATGAATGGCCACGTACTACATTATAGCTGTTTGAAGAAGGCTCAATCAAATATAATTTGAGTGCCAAAATTTGGCTTGACGGTTTTGACAGCGTTTTCTGGCAAGTTTCAATTGAAATTTTGTTTGTTCTTTGTTGTTCTTTTTAGCCGCTCTAAAAAATGAATAAGGTCAGGTCCTAATGCCCTTCTATAGAGGCAGTGGTAATTGAAAATTTGTGGTAATATTAATTTATTCCTAATGGTATTTATTACTTTGAAGTTAATTGTTTCAAAAAAATAAGTTAATTTTTTTTACTTTTATGTTTTTGTTCTTTTTTGTATAATTGTTACCAAACCTTTTTATGGACTGGTCGCATATGTTTTCTGGTGATTTATAAGTTATTTTTGTTTAGTTTCAGGTTTATCTGACGGTATGTTGACTTTGTAATTAAATTTAGTTTTTAAGAGGGACATAAATTTTTTGATGTAATTAATGTTTGTTGTTGTTGTTGTTTGATTTTGCTGTTCATCTTGACTCGCTTTCTTAATATTGACATATTACAGCAATCTAATGCATCAATTTTTACTCCACTGAGTTATTTGTTTTGGAGGTTATCTTATCGTTCATACAGAATTTTTTGAAAAAGACTTGGGCTTTTTTGGGATTCGCAAAAAATAATTTTTGGGTTTTTCTATCTGTTCCTCATTTGGTAGACAATTATGCCAAAATTGTGGATGAGCGGGGTCGGAACCTTATGTGCCATTGCACATTACCGAGCCGCCTTGTTTGTTTTAGCATTAGAAGCTCTTAGAACGAAGTCAAAACTCGCCGCTGCATTTGAAAGAAAAGCTACGACTGCATTTGTAAGCACAACGAGCTAGAGGGGCGGAAGGTTAAGGTTACATCTAGAGATTGAAGCAAATCGCAGATGCAATTAGGAGATTCATATTATCCTAACGCAACGTTTACAATGTTTTTTTAGCTTCCTATTGGTTTATGAACAGTTTTGAAAAATGTATAATTTGAACGCTACCAATGTCGTACAGATTAAAAATCTATACTGAATAGATTCTGCTTAGCGAATTCCAATTCTGTTTTGGACTAGAAATCGGGTGATTTCCCGGTGCGAAAAGGCGTATATTTTTGTTCATTGAAATAACGTTATTTTGAGGCAACTTTTGTGCGGTATTCGTGCCGTGAATACAACTTGGTGATTCGCTTAGCGAAAGACTAGATTTTTAGTGCCGCTTGATTTAGACTGATTTGCTTAGCGAAAGTTAGCTCGAAAGAGATTCAATTGAACACTGAATTAAAATTATTGAGAATGAGAATTGAAATAAAGGCAGAATCTGATCAGCAGTTTGATCATACATTAAATTTTGAACAAAAGAATAGAACTAGAAACCGAAGCAAAGATCAGGAAGTTGTCTGGGTGCACAGACAATGATTCATATATACAATTTAGAAAGAATGATCTTCAAAACAAGAAAAAAATGAAATTAAAATTATGGGGAATAAAATGAACTAAGTTAAGAATGAGATGAAATTGATGGCACATAGAGGCTGTGGCACATTCAACCTAACTGACCGACCCAAGGGTTTCATCATAATCAAGAGAAACATAGTATTTTGTTGGGTACGATACATCTGGTGAGCATGTTCCCAGTTGCAAATCTTTTTCAGGAACTTCAGGTTTCGACTGGCAGCTATCTTTATCGTTGAAACTATGCTTTTGCTCGCCTTTTGTTGCTGCTTGATTATTTGACGTCTTCCGTGACGAGAGACGGCTCTTTTTGCTGTGACTGTTGAGGGGCAGGTTTACGTCAACTTCATTGATTCATCGGACACATTTATTGAAGGCGATCTGCGTTGCCGTTTGCTTGGTGTCTGTTGATTAGTGCTAATTGCTGTCTGTCTTTTTTTCGGCCTTTGCGTTGGTGGTGTTATGACAGGCTGCTCCGCGATTGTAGTAGTGTTTTGTAAATCTTAGCGTTGCGGCGCGATTGGTTCTAACAATTTGGGAATCACTGGCATTCGTACTCGCTGCGTGCGAGAAACATTTTAGTGAATGGAGGAAATTCAGGTCGAACCATCTGTTATTCGTCGACTTTTGAGTTTCTCTCCTCCTTCAATTTTACTTCTAGCGTCTTTTGCGTCTTTTTTATTAGCTCCTCTGTTGTTTTTCCTTATGGTGTTGTAGGCCGAGGACCCAGATAATGCTTTAGTTTGGTTTGCCGTTCGGCTTGTTTTCCCAAACTTTCCCGCACGAGCTTTTTTCCCGAACGAAATGCGTATCGTTATTTCTCGTTTTACTGGCTCCATGATTACTGGCTTGATTACCGACAAAATTGAAGCCAAAGCGTCGTATAGACCATCCAGGTTCTTCATAGATCCTTTGTTTTTTGGGATCTTCTTTGCTTTTTTAAGGTTCGAGGGTAACTCAGTTCTGGGCACTGGTAGTCCGATTTCGGGGTGTTGCAGAAATCCACATTCTTGTGCTGGGTCATTGTTTGTGCTTTTTACCGCAAATTGAATGAGGATGTGTGTGACCTCTACGTTTCAACTCAATATCGCTGCGAGCTCCATGCTCACTGCGATCCTCGGGAATGAGTTCGTACCACCAAACAGTTTCTAGGTCCAGATATTTGTATGATATCTTTTCATATGTTAAAATATTTGGATTTGGTTCTGTGGTTATTTTACTAAATCAACTATTTGTTTTGCGTCTAAAATGAGCTTTAAATGGCGAAATTTGATTGTGTTTTGAGCGGGGTCGGAACCTTATGTGCCATTGCACATTACCGAGCCGCCTTGTTTGTTTTAGCATTAGAAGCTCTTAGAACGAAGTCAAAACTCGCCGCTGCATTTGAAAGAAAAGCTACGACTGCATTTGTAAGCACAACGAGCTAGAGGGGCGGAAGGTTAAGGTTACATCTAGAGATTGAAGCAAATCGCAGATGCAATTAGGAGATTCATATTATCCTAACGCAACGTTTACAATGTTTTTTTAGCTTCCTATTGGTTTATGAACAGTTTTGAAAAATGTATAATTTGAACGCTACCAATGTCGTACAGATTAAAAATCTATACTGAATAGATTCTGCTTAGCGAATTCCAATTCTGTTTTGGACTAGAAATCGGGTGATTTCCCGGTGCGAAAAGGCGTATATTTTTGTTCATTGAAATAACGTTATTTTGAGGCAACTTTTGTGCGGTATTCGTGCCGTGAATACAACTTGGTGATTCGCTTAGCGAAAGACTAGATTTTTAGTGCCGCTTGATTTAGACTGATTTGCTTAGCGAAAGTTAGCTCGAAAGAGATTCAATTGAACACTGAATTAAAATTATTGAGAATGAGAATTGAAATAAAGGCAGAATCTGATCAGCAGTTTGATCATACATTAAATTTTGAACAAAAGAATAGAACTAGAAACCGAAGCAAAGATCAGGAAGTTGTCTGGGTGCACAGACAATGATTCATATATACAATTTAGAAAGAATGATCTTCAAAACAAGAAAAAAATGAGATTAAAATTATGGGGAATAAAATGAACTAAGTTAAGAATGAGATGAAATTGATGGCACATAGAGGCTGTGGCACATTCAACCTAACTGACCGACCCAAGGGTTTCATCATAATCAAGAGAAACATAGTATTTTGTTGGGTACGATACATCTGGTGAGCATGTTCCCAGTTGCAAATCTTTTTCAGGAACTTCAGGTTTCGACTGGCAGCTATCTTCATCGTTGAAACTATGCTTTTGCTCGCCTTTTGTTGCTGCTTGATTATTTGACGTCTTCCGTGACGAGAGACGGCTCTTTTTGCTGTGACTGTTGAGGGGCAGGTTTACGTCAACTTCATTGATTCATCGGACACATTTATTGAAGGCGATCTGCGTTGCCGTTTGCTTGGTGTCTGTTGATTAGTGCTAATTGCTGTCTGTCTTTTTTTCGGCCTTTGCGTTGGTGGTGTTATGACAGGCTGCTCCGCGATTGTAGTAGTGTTTTGTAAATCTTAGCGTTGCGGCGCGATTGGTTCTAACAATTTGGGAATCACTGGCATTCGTACTCGCTGCGTGCGAGAAACATTTTAGTGAATGGAGGAAATTCAGGTCAAACCATCTGTTATTCGTCGACTTTTGAGTTTCTCTCCTCCTTCAATTTTACTTCTAGCGTCTTTTGCGTCTTTTTTATTAGCTCCTCTGTTGTTTTTCCTTATGGTGTTGTAGGCCGAGGACCCAGATAATGCTTTAGTTTGGTTTGCCGTTCGGCTTGTTTTCCCAAACTTTCCCGCACGAGCTTTTTTCCCGAACGAAATGCGTATCGTTATTTCTCGTTTTACTGGCTCCATGATTACTGGCTTGATTACCGACAAAATTGAAGCCAAAGCGTCGTATAGACCATCCAGGTTCTTCATAGATCCTTTGTTTTTTGGGATCTTCTTTGCTTTTTTAAGGTTCGAGGGTAACTCAGTTCTGGGCACTGGTAGTCCGATTTCGGGGTGTTGCAGAAATCCACATTCTTGTGCTGGGTCATTGTTTGTGCTTTTTACCGCAAATTGAATGAGGATGTGTGTGACCTCTACGTTTTAACTCAATATCGCTGCGAGCTCCATGCTCACTGCGATCCTCGGGAATGAGTTCGTACCACCAAACAGTTTCTAGGTCCAGATATTTGTATGATATCTTTTCATATGTTAAAACATTTGGATTTGGTTCTGTGGTTATTTTACTAAATCAACTATTTGTTTTGCGTCTAAAATGAGCTTTAAATGGCGAAATTTGATTGTGTTTTGACGTCATATTCGCAGTTGATTGATTAAATTAAATTGATTTCACTCCACGGTTTTAATACATGCTAAACGGTTTTTAATTGTTTCATTCAGCTTTTCTACTAGACCGAGTGCTCTGGGATCGTATACTGGAGCTTCAGCGAGCTTAATATTATTTTGATTACAAAATGAGATGATTTGCCGACCGATTTGACACTTAGCTGCGTTTAGTCTTATTGAGCGTGGTATGCCATGCAATAATACACACTCTTAAAGAAATTTTAATAATATGATTGGGTTCACCCTATGGGATTTTTCATCAGTTACAAATTTCGAATAATGATGTATACAAGCAAGGAGGTATATTTCTTGGTCTTTCTCGTTGTAAATACAGCCGCCAAAATCTATTTGCAATTCTTCATTAGGGACTTTACATAACTTTAATGGTGCTTACTTAGTAGGAAGAACAATAGAATTTAAATTCTTAACAATTTTGACACAAGCGTTGGCAAGCATGACAAGCATGAGTGGTTAGACACACCAGTAATGCCCGGCTTTATGGGTGCGTCGCCTGTATGGCTTCTATGTAAGCTTCCTCTATTGAGCTAGGGATGGCAATCTTGTCGTCCACACAGATGCAATCATTTTTCACATAGAGATCTATCAAGTCGCTGTGAATGAATAGTAAACTTTGCCGGCATCTCTTCACCTTATCCGTTTTGATATCCGTTTTGACATAATCAAGTATTTCCTTCAATATGGAACTCATCGAGGTTAGACTGGCCATCAAGGTACTGGAGAAGATAGTTTAAAAAAGCAAAGTTAAAAGAGTCTGTGTATAGATTGTGTGTTGATCTGGGTGTGTTTGTTACATTCGTGGTGTCAGTGCTATTTGAAGCAGGTGTTGTGGCTGGTGGTGGAGCGTTCGAAAGTTCAGCTTCGTCAGCGCATCTGACCTTTGATGGTGTTGCTTGTCTGATGTTGTGGAGTGTTTCCTCATCAGAGTTTGTCAACATGAGTACTGATTGAAATTTATTTGCAATTCTCTTGAAGATGGAAACAAAAATATGCGACTAAATCGGAGTGCAAGCAGAGGCAAAAAGTGATTTTTGAATGTTTGTTTTGAGGGGGAGTGTTGTTGAATTGGTACGATTTCAATTTATGTTGCTGTTTATTTTGTCATTATTGCGGTTTTCAGAATGTTTGTGCTTACGCCCCGCGAATTCGCTACATATTTTGTCCGCTAATTCCGAATTTGATTTAAAAGAGTCATTTCGCATCTTAAAATTTGTATAACTTTGCATATTAAAAATCCCCTTGCGCTACATTTGATTGCGTCTGATTTTGCAAATATGAATTGCTCGTCCAAAATATATATTTTAGCGGCTTCTTGTTGCGGTTTGCGCGAGATATAGTCAATCAAAACCAAGTCAGGAAGACGATTAATCGTAAATTTAAAAGAAAGTAGTTCGTCAACTCATATTGTGATACAACTATTATATGATTTATTGGCTCTGTTTTAACACATAAAAAAGTAAAGATCTAATTTCAGTAATAAAGTTGACTGGTTTACCATATAATTAATATTTAAATTGCTCTATCGACCAGACTACAACCCGGAAATTGAGATCATTAATACTATATTATACTACGCATACTAAGTATATTATACTAAGGATGTTAATTCCGGCATTTCTGTTGTAACTGACATTTTAAATGTAAATTGATGACTGATATTATTAATCAGGGTTAATATCAGGGTTAGAATTTTGCTTGACTGCTTTTTCTAATTGATCGAATGAATCGCGTCCCGAAATTGGTTAATATCCACCTGCTACTACGGTATATTTTGCACGTTGAAGATTCCAATCGTTGAATATTCGTGTGAATTTTTTCCGACAGTTAAGCTTGTATACAATTATACATGATGTGTTTCCCAAGTGACAGATTAATTTTAATGCTTTCAACTAATTATTTCCGATAAGGTAAAGACAACGTTATACAGGAAATTTGCAATGATGATGGACCAACCGATGTCAAGTTATACAGGTACTTTGCACTGATTATGACCCAACCGATGTCCTAAAAACAAAAATTTGTGGTGGAAATGTTTTGTTAATTTAGCCAATGATGCTGCTTTATATAGTTTGATGGTGTTGCAAACTTGTCGATGATTCGGTGTCCAATTCTTTCCACAATTCCTGCATTGGCCATTGGGTTCACGGTTGAAGAGATTTCTGTTTATTTGGTGTAGTGGTGCGTTCGTTGAACTATGATTACGGCTCTTGTTTTGTTGGACGAAATCAGTTTTTATTTTTGATGTCTCATCTCCATGTCTATTGTAATGCTGAGATCTCTCTCCGGTTCGAAATTGTTAAGTAACAGCTCTTGTTGAATATTATCGTTTAACAAATTTGTTATAAATATGTCTCGTATTATGTCTTCTGCACTTTTTTCAAAATTACAATTTTCAGCTAGTTAATTCAAAGTTTTGTAGAGTTTTTCAACTGTGTCACTTTTTTTTCTATTTTCTGAAAAAGAAAACATATCGGTCAAATGTTATAGTGCGGGTTGGGATGAAAGCTATTTCTAGCACTTCTCACAATTTGAGGGTTGGTAGATCGTAGAGGGTTGGTTGACGTGAGAAAATTTCTGATCCAGCCTTTCCGTCCTTCTGCGCCTATTTTTTGATAGAGAAGAGACACGCATTTTTGATCACACAACGTCCATGGATTTTTCCGGCAAAGACTTCCTGCTTCCGTGATTTTTGACATTTGTCTTCCCATTGTAGTTTGAACTGACTATTGCGTTATTACCTCTCTCTTTCTGTGCATTCTGTTGCGTTGTCAATGGGTGCTTCGTATTTTGGTTCAATTGGAAGTTTGACTCATGCAGGTTTTGTTTCAAGAAATGTGTCCAGTGTGATGTTTTCGCATGCCAATATTGCAAGCTTTTCTTTTATTCGCCAATTTTCCATCGGATGGGTGGCTCTGTAGTTGCTCGTTCACCAGAAAGATTCAATGGACAAAGGAGTTTTTCGGGATTCTCGAGCTGCTGGCTGTGGCAGGTCGCCAATATTGTCAATGTATACTGAGTTCTGTTTTCGCTAGGCGAAATCCGATTCTTTTTTGTAATGGAAATTGGCTGATTTCTCGGTGCAAAATTGCGTATATTACAGTTTGTTGAAATTACTTCATTTTGAGGCAATGTTTAGGCGGTATTCGCGCCGCCAATTCAAGTGTCAATTTAGTCTTAGTGATTTGCTTAGTGAAAGACTACATTTTAATTGCAGCTTGAATTAGACTTATTTGCTAAGCGAAAGTTAGCTGAAAAGAGATGCAATTGCACGTTGAATTAAAATTATTGAGAATGAGAATTGAAATAAAGTTAGAATCCGATCAGCAATTTGATTATGCGCAGACAATACTTCATGTAAACAAATTAGAAAGACTGAAAAATTAGTCAATGATCTTCAAATCATGATCTGAAATTAAGATGAAAATTATGAGGAAAAATTGAACTAAATTAAGAATGAGATGAAATTGACGACTAGCGCCGCAAATGAAAGATTTAATAAGATGAAGTGTACTAGTGTGTCACAACCATTACCTCTAACCTGATAACGAGAAGTCCATTGCATACTGTGGTGAGAAAATCGGCCAATGAGACGTGAACCACAAATACAATGGGTGCTCTATCAATCCCATACAAGTACACAATCAAAATGGCCAGGAAATTGCAAATTATCCCAATTATACTCACAGTAGGAACAACTCCCTTTCCCAGAATCTGATTCGCCAAATTCAAGTTGCTGCTAATATCATAGCCCAAAATGGAAGGATCGCTCGAGTTAACGAAAAGTACCATTCTTGTGCGAATAACTGGAACTGGGTAAATCAATTAGTGAAATAAACATTTGGATACACGCGCTCAACTCCCCATCAGTTAGTGTTTACAGTGGGTGAGTATTGCGTATTTTTTCTGATCCCCAAGAACACGTAATGCTCTATGTTACCACGAAATACAGTGTCACGCATTGGGAGCGCATAACGTACTTGGGGGGGGGGGGGGGTGGAGGGGGAAGTATCCAATATTCAATAGGAATCTATGTTAAGAATCTACCTGATGAAAGTTTCAAAAGTGTTTTGTTCCATAAAACATTAAAAAATGAGGTTTTTTTTTTTGCGGATTTTCGTGATAAAAAACTGGTTTAAAAGGTCAATTTTCTATTTTCGTTTTTGCTTTTAATACTTTTGCTTTTAATGAAAGAGACCACTTTTCTCTCAACTAACGTTTTTATCTTTCGGTTAATTAAAATGCAGTTGCAATTTCCGTTAATTTTTTGTTGATACAAAGTGAAGCTCAGATACAGTCGATATTAATGGAGAATAAATAAAATGGCAGAAAGTTAAAAGACCGAGGTTTATAGATTTAAGGAAATAATAAATCTTAATAAGCAGTTGGTTTAGTTGGTTCTCTTTGAAGGAGAGTCAATTTACGACAGTCCTCTTCTTTTTCACCACGATTCATTTAATATCCCATAATTTTCGTTCTTCCCAGTATCTTCTTACTCCTGATAATTTCCCAAAACCCCTTCCCCAAAACCTTTAATAATCTACAACTTGAGCATTAATCCCTAAGAAATTCACACAAACCGTACCTATTCCTTAGTTTTAATGTTAACTTTACCAAATATAGAACGAAGTAAAGTTGTAGTGAATTGATAGAGGGGAAAATTGATTGGGGAATCTAATAAGGCTGAGAAAGCGCGACACCATTTTGACATATAACGTCTCTTAACACCTATATTTAAGACCTCTATTTATAACTTTATGACGAGTTTTTTCAAATGATTCAAGAAAATTATAATTTTCCTGAATCATTTGAAAAAAACTCGCCATAAAGTTATAAATAGAGGTCTAAAATAAATGTGTTAAGAGACGTTTTATGTCAAAATGGTGTCGCGCTTTTTCAACCTTATTAGATTCCCTAATCAATTTTCATATACGATATTATATGTATAATATATCATATACGATCTTGTAAGACGACTTATCAAAACTTTTGATGTGAAGAGACCGGATGGTTATTTTGCAGGAACCTGTCAGAAAAAGTTTAGTTTTATCTGGTAATTTCTACCAGAAAAATGATTTTCTGACAGAATCTGTCAGAAAAATGGCTATCCTGCACAATTCTGACAGAAAAATGGTTATTTTGCAAGACTCTGTTGAAACTCCAATAAGTCCGTTCTGATTGAGCTGCATTTCAATTGGTTGATAATATCCAAACTGCTCATTCAAGTTATCAAGAAATTTATTTGCAGTGCAGTTGCTTTATTGATAAAAAAGAGCACAAAATAACTAACTGACGCTTGATAAAAGTTGCTGGATATGATTATTAACGAATTCGTTACTTCATATTTTTTCTTGAGTTTATGTTGCTCTTGAACTCATTTTCATTTTCAAAAAGGAGTTTTCTTTTGTTTAAAACCAACCTCAGGCAAATTTATTCTGGATCTTCAAAAACAATTAATTGATTATTCAAATTTTTTCATTAGAGAGAAAATTAACTGGGAAAATTATTTTATTTGATTTTTGTTAGAATACATTACAAACGATATGACGCAGTACACTTAATGAAAGGGATGAAAGCATTACAGATCAAAACTCCCTCAGAAGAACCCTTTTTGAAAATTTTGCCAAACAAATTGCTATCCTATAGGGATTTGACGGACAAAATTTACTTGTGAAAATCTGGTTGAAAGACGCTTATCTTGAATCAGAATGACATAAAGATGGTCATCTAATAGGAATCTGGCAGAAATTTCTGCCAGAAGATGCGTCGGCTTGTAAGTATCTGCCAGAATCTGCCAGATTCCTACAAGATAAACATACCTTCATCGAATAAAGTGATGTTTCGCCATAGTGTAATTTACACGGATTAATTTTATAGTGCAATTTACACGGTAAAATATAATATATCAATTTCCTTAGAAAAGTTAGTTTATAAGTTACTGTTTGCTATAAATCAAGAAGAGTGAAAAGTTTTTTAAAGTGTTTCGACATACAAAAATTTTATCGGATCATAGACAAAACAATAACTTTAGAATGGTCCGACTCCTCTAATCATCAACGCTTTGAAGCCAAAAAAAGTTTCGAAACAGATTGCAAAATGTATTGCAAAAAATGTAAAGTTTTGGTCTGACCTCGACAAACAAACGCATATACAAACACAAAATCCTCCCTCACCACACACACACATAAACGCGAACAAACACAATCACACACATAGCACATAGACAACCAAACTCCTCTACACGCACACACATTTGCACACACAAATACACACACACACACCCACACACACAAAGTAACCTTTAGACAAAACACACTCTCACACACGATCAAACACACACACACACACACGACCAAACACACACACACACAAAAACACATGCACACACACACACACATTTTCTCTCTCTCTCTCTCTCTTGCTCTCATACACACACGCGGGCACACTCGCTCTCTACCTCACTGACTCGTTCACACACCAGCACATGCAAGCAACGCAACTTCATTCAGGAGTGAGAATTTTTAATAAAAAGATTTTCCACTACAATTTCACTAACATTTAGAATCCTAACTTTTCATTTATTTTTTTCCCTTAAATTTACTCTTTAAAATATCTTCTAAATCCAGATCTTTGTCGTTATGTTACGCAGTAGCCCTCAGTAGGGCCTTGGCTTAAATGAGCCAACTAAGCACTCTGCTATCGGAAGCAAGCGCAACTGCTGATGATACTTCACAAGATGAACAAGATTTTATCCAAGCTCACAACAAAAACGTTTTCGAAATCAAAACCAGAGTGATTCGACGTCAGAACCAATTAGACCAATGGTTTTAACCATTATTCTGAGATCATCTCAAGTGCAAGTTGCCCGAGCCATGAAGACAAGTCTCACTAATCTGGAAAAACAACGAAGAAGAGAATTACCAAACACAATCGATTTCTTATGCAACCAAATTTTAGAGTCTTCAGAGATGGTCTCATATCAAGTATAAATCTGCAACAAATTTTCCCAAACGCAATTGTAAACGCAAGAAACACACTGCCAAAATCCAAGTCCAATCCAAGCTTTGTTATAGTCAATGTGCAATACAGCATCATGTAGGATGAAATAATAGAAGAACTCTACGAAATGAATGTAGTAAAATTGTTAGGGGTTATAAGCCGAGCAAGTGGAAAACCTACAAAGCTTAAAAGAGTAACAACAGATTCATCAAATCATGCTTCAGGAACACAAAAGCACGGTGAAAAGACTGGTTGGCAGATCTACAGATGTGAAACAAGCAAATAGCTGCAACATGTAAAACAATGCTTCGAGTGCCGGAAATATGGACACTCTGCCAATGAGTGTAATAACGAACAAAGCTGCCTACGATGCTCAGGTAAGCACACAGTAGATCAATGTAGTGAACCAAACAAAACGCCAAGTGCGCTAATTGTGGCAAATCGCACGCATTTGGGTACCAAGAATGTTCCTCTTATCAGAACGCAGTTGTTGAGGCAACAAAGAGAAAGAAAGACATCAAGTACTCAGGAATAGCAAAAAGGCAACCTGAAATTTTACGCCGAAACTCGACTTTCGCAACGATAAACATAAGTGTTTTGGTTGATGAAGTACTCAGCAAAAACCGATCAACCTTCAACACAATGTCTTATAGTGATACAATCAGTATTGTCAATAATACTGCAAACAGAATCTTCACTGATAAAACAGAACGTCAAAAAGTGCAAAACAGCATCAAAAATGCAATTAACAATTTCACAAATTTTCCAACACATCAAATTCCAACAAAGAGCTATCAATTCAACCAACAAGGACAAAACTAAAATCATGCAATTGAACTGCCGATATTTCTCTAGCAAAATACCAGAGTTTCTTGTTTGAAAAAGAGATTGATACCTTGTATCTGAATGAAGTCAAGAGCTGGCATATTGAAGATCTCACCGACGATTATTTCGTAGCTTCAGAAAAGAGATTACACAAGTCACATAGCCCAGAGAATTTAGCAAAAAAGGAACGTCAATGACGGAACTTAAACAAGAAATGTTTATAGCAATGATCGAGGAAAGTTTCTCGAAATAATAAGTGCATGCTTTGAAATACCTGTTTTAGGTTATCTGTGGCTTATAGCCCTTTACAACTCACCAGGTTGCAACTTTATTCTCTCAGAAACTTTTGAAACGCTTTTATCTGCGGACGTTTTAACGCTCCACAATAAGAAGTGAAAGGCACATATAACGATGAAAACGGTAAAAGATACTTGTTACGATTAAAACCGGAATTTTTAAGCCTTAAAATAATGGTTTTCACAAATATCAATCACATCGATTACATCAACCTACCGAGCACATCAAACTAAGATTCGACGATCAATCAGTCTTCCATTTTTCGACACATTTTTATCAGATGACATTGGTAGTGACCACAGCTTAACCATTACAACTTGAATATAGTAATGCAGAACATTTTTAATTCAAAGACAAAAATTAATTTCAGAAAATTGAAACAGATTGGAAGACAAGAGTATGAAAGCTCTGTGCTCTATCCCTTAATTTATTTAAAAACAATAGAACTGGATCATATTAGCCAAGTACTTGTACAAATCAATCAGTTGTCGCTACAAAAGTTGTTTATCCTTCTGAAAAGTTTTCCCTTTTTGACACAAAGCTCCTGATCTTATCTGCAAAAAAAGAAGAGAGCTGAAAACAGGAAATGGAAAACTGTTCAAAACCTTGAAAAAAATTTCTGTCCGAAGGGAAATACAGATATCCATGAACATATCGGAAAAAATCAAACAATCAAAATTGATCGCAAGAGCTCAAAATAAGGAAAGCCATAATTTTTGAGCATTAGTTGAAGCATTATGTTGTGTGATTCTACAAAACCAAATGAAACTGAGCAAAGTGTTGAGGTCTTTTTTAAACAACTCAGAGTAGACAATGAAAAATGCGATATGTTCAAAACTTTCATACAGGTTACAATGAAAGATCATAAATAAAAAGACTTGGTACTAAATGAGCACTTCCAGAAGTTCGGAAATGAGGCAAAATTATATTTCCAAAATGAAGATAATGAACCAACTAAATACTGTGTAATAAAAGTAGACTAATGTGATGAAATTCTGAACAAGACAAGTAGATCAATTTCAGGAGCACATAAAATCAACTATAATATCCTGAATAAGTTACCTAAATGCCTCAAAGCATATATCTGTTACCTGATAAATAGCTCTATAAGTAATTCTTATATTCCGACTATATGGAAAAAGCCACAAAACAAAATGATAATAAATCCGAACAAAGACGAAAGAGATGCAGAGAATTACCAACCACTCCAACTCACCAATTGCCTTGCAGAAATTTATGAAACTGCAGAAAATAATATTTTCCTAACGCTCTGTGGTGTCTTCGGTGGAATGTAAATTTCTCATAGAAGGCACCGCTTCACAACTGATAACCTGCTCAAACTGTCTCAGCACGTTAGAGAAGCGTTTCAATGGTCCATAATGGTAAGATTTGTTTGCCTAGATGTTGAAAAAGCTTTTGATAGTGTGGAGAGTAGGACTTTAAAACAATCTGCGAAAAAATGTTGTGCAAAAACCTGTGACAAAAAGGTTAACTTTTTTTTCTATCAAAGACATCAATAACTCAAAAAGTAGCGCATTCTCAACACTAGCTGGAGTACCAAAGGGCAGCGCCATCGTACCAATGCTCTTGCTGGTTTATGTTAGCAGGTATTCCTGATTTAACAGCACAAGTTTTTCAGTTTGTTGTTTATTTTGACCTTTACTTCAGGTCGCTGGATTGACCAATCTAATTCAATTATCACCAACATACAGCTAACCAAAAAAAGCATTAAGAATCTGAATGAGAAAACCCCGCTAGTACAGAATCAAAAAATTCTATGAAGAGGCTAATATATCTGCTGTAAAGTAAATTCAGCTTAGATTAGCAAATGATTATCTGAAATGCGCAAAAGAAAACAAGATTGAATCAATACTTAAACAAATACATGCAAAATACAAGACATTATCCAAAAAACAGTTATCAAAACACACTGGATCATCTATCCTGCTATTGTATGACAGATCAGAAGCGGCCAAAAACCATGCGAAATAGGCACTGATTCAGTGGCCATGACAAGCCAGTGTGATAACTGACATATAAAGCAATGTTTTGAGTGACCGCGAAAGCAATCTGTTTGCATTTTTGTTCTTTACATTTAATTCTGACAAGATTGCCACATGAACTAATGACAGTAAAATACTGCCGACTTTAACAATAATCTGAGTTCAATGGCCTAGCGGTAAGGGTTTTGGAACAAAACGAATGAAGCAGTGGAGGATGGTTCGAGTCAGGGCAATAGCTTGCAGCTTCTTATTTTTCAGTTAATTCGTCTAAATTTTAATCTTTATGTCGTAGATCGTAGAACAGCTATCAACCAATGTCTTACTGGTAGCTGTTTGCTTAATTAATATGGGGCAATTGTCAAACAAACTAGGTCTCTTGTCCTGTTTCCGCAGCTAAGCCAGCCGCGCCTAATAAATTCGGGACTTACCTTTAAGAAATAAGCGAACAATCACAAGCAGGTTACTCAGCTTTTATCAATTGGAAAAAAACTCAACATCAAAATTATTCAAAAAAATTTTCAACTTAATTGATTAGTTTCACTTTTAACCGTGACAACTTCACTTTGTTTTCACATTCACTCCACTGATATCTTTGTCACAGTTAATTGTAAATTATACAATTCACAACATAATTTAGTGCTATGCGCGGTTATGTTCAGTGGTTTTAAGGTTTAAGGTTTGGTTCTTTCCCTAATGTTTTTTATTGTTTTTTCTTTACATTACAATATTTTCAAATTTTTACCATTTTCGTCCTTCTTAAGTTCAGCTATTAGCTGTTTCAACAGCACTTTTTCTTAATTTCCCTCAATTTAATTTAACGCGTTTTAACGCTTACATTAACAATGGTAATTAAACACTTTTACGACTAAAACAGCGGGTTGTCGCTCAATGCCCTAACCCTATGATCAAACGGAGCGCAGTAGTTGAATCCCTACCAGGAGCAACGCCCTATTTTTTCTTTCTTTTCATTCACTCTCTATTTATATCTTCTTGTCACGCCTTGAATTATCAAACTGAATTGATATTTTTTTCTTTCATGGATAAAAAACCAAATTGATAACTTACCACGCATGGAAAAACGACGAACAAATCAACATTTACATGGCTAACCAAGAACACCAAGAATAAGATTTAAAACAAGCAGATCCAGCAGAAGCCCTTCCCAGCGCTTGATTTCGCGCCCATTAACAAGAGCAATCAATTGATTTTAGGGGACAAAATCTGTATAAACAGGAACAAACTTATCATTCCGAAATTAAAATTTTTCTTTGGCATTTTGATGCATTTGAAATTGATTGAATTTGTTTGTACATATATTAAAAACAATGGCCAGATTATTGTACAACTTGTGTCCAGACTTTGCCTTCTGATCAGACCATTGTCCAGACTTTCGTGCGATTTATGATCCGACTTTAATGCGACTTTGTCATCTGATCAGACCGTTGAGCGACCATTGTCCAGACCATCATGCAACTCAAGCGTTTTCCAGACCATATAATTTGGGTAGCACCAATGCCACTGGTGTGCGGCCCAAATGGTCTGATCAAAGCGGTGTAGGGTCGCAAAACTAAGCCTGGGGCCCTGTGCTGTGTTCCATGGAGAGCACTGCAATTACTCCCTCTGTATTCCAACTTTAGAAAATGTTTTGCATGTTTGCCTCGCAGGTAAATTCGGATAAATTGTAAGTAAGACAGTTACAATAGTTCAGTGCAAATTATTCGAGTGTGCTGATGCACAGGAGCAAGAACATGCTGGTGAATAAAAAGGCGGTGGAAACGGCCAGACAGTAGGAGGGCACACAGACGGAAAAAATTTGGTCACTAATTCAACGTTAATCAACAAATTTACCCATAAAGCACCAACAGATATTTTATACATTAGGTCTGCAGCAGATAGGAGTTGATATGGCTATTTTTTGTTGCGACGCACTTTAGTGGGGGAGAAATAAAATAATCAAATGGGTTTTTTGTTCCGTCAATTTTGGCCGATCGATATAAACATTGTAGAGAGTTGTGAGTAGTATCATTAGAAAGCCAATCCTGCGCCAAACAAGGAATTAAATTTTTTTATGAATTTCGTTTCATGCAGGGAGTTGTCGAGGTTTAAATTCTTCTGAATAGTAGACAATTTTCCGCTGTTTTTATTCATACTTTGCGTTTTTTTTGGCCATATATTAGTCAATTTTGCTAAATTGTGTTAAAATGATAGTGTAATTGATTTTTTTTGAAGACAAGGAAGGGTTGTTGAATTGTTCGAGTCGAGTTTTTGGCCAGACTTTATGCTAAATTTTTTTAAAAATTAGACTTCCTTTTGTCAAAAATGGGACCAAATATGCTTTTTATCCCACTTCCTTCAAATTTGCTTAAAGTAGACACCTTAAAACTGCAATCATATTTGTCGTAAACTTAAAAAGAGAACTAGTTTTAAGAACGCTGGCCCTAAGATTCTTCTGGAATTATAACTTTGCCGGTTTTCCGCAAATTTAAAATCGATAATTAAATAAAATGCATTATTTACTTTTGATATACTGAAAAATTCTGTTTAAAATTAATCTTTTTCGCAACCATTTAAAAATTGAGTGTACTTTTAGCCACTCAGCTTCATCAGGGCTGATTTTGATCCCATGATGGATTCCTACGGTAGAAAAATTTTTTGTTTTAACGGGCGCGGCAATATTTTTTTAAATAATTCTGCATTTTTAATTTTTTTGCGTAAATTACTGACAAAAATTCAAATCATGCAAAAATTCAGCTCAATTATCGTCAGATCCCATTCAGAGAAACTGAGGCCCAACGACCATTCAATATGTTTTCGGAGTCAAGCTCATGGTTTTTATGGATCTATCTGACTAACTAATTTCGTGAGCTTTACGGACTTCTTATTTTTTGCCTGTGTTTGCTTTACTTTCTGTAGTCCAATGGCTTCATCTCCCCATTCAAGGATCCAAGTTTTTTAAGAGATGTTGGTGAACCTAGAAAAGGTTTTATGTTGTTATCTAATATCTATTATGACTTTGAATTTATTTGATTAAAGAAATCATCGGTGAGTTTTTTAAATTTTGCAACTACTTTATATTATTTTTCTCAACCTCGGGCTTAGTCTCAGTATACCAGGCAAAAAACATTGTTTGTGACTGTTCTATTTTTAATTAATGGTTTCTTCGTTTTGATACTACGAAATTTCGTAGAAGCATCATTGCACATTATACAAATTTTTGAAGCACTACGAAATTTTTGAAGCATCATTGCACATTATATAAATTCATTTCGTCTCTTTAAAAATTATCATTTTATTGACAGGTCTAATTGAAAGAACTTGTTGCTGGAAAACCTGCAGCGTTAAAAGATAGCGTATCTGAAAATGTTTATTGATTTAATTGAATATTTTATACTTTGGCCTCAGACACTGTCCTTTAGCAATATTTAGTAGATATTTTTGTTCTTTACTATGTTTGTCTTACTTTATTGTAGTCCGACATATACCTGATCATAATAGATCTCAACTGCTTCCCAAAATGTATAGCTCAATTGCCTTCCAAGACGTATAGCAAAACCTATTTAAAGATTTCAGTTTACAGCTAATTGGTTTAATGATTTTCAAATTAACTATGGACAAAAAGATTTTTCAACTGTTTTATTATTGCTTTCATTTTCCTCACCGTGTAACTCAATCTCATTATTAGGAAATCTGAACTGCTTCCAAATAATTTAAACACTATTTCTTCAATTGTCAATTCGTTTTGACTGATGGCTTTGACCATATAATCTCATAAATTTTTTTACTGTTAACATTTTGCTTTTTTTTGTATACGCAGTCTTTTTATCAGGAAGACCCCTTGACTTCCCGATATCATTTTGTAGATTTAGTGCCTCAACAATGTGGTGCCGTAAAATTATTTCTAAGCTTTTGGTTTCTGACGATATTTGTTGGTATTTAGTAGTCTGTTGACTTAGTCTCATTAATAACAGGCTCATTTTTTGTTGAAACCCTATGTCGATTCTTACATTTGAAAATATTTGTTTTCGAACACGTTTTTAGATTTTTGATCTGCGCAATTTTTTAAAATCGTTTTTAGGTCGATTTGTAGATTATTCGCGTTAAAGCCGGGTTTCAACCCGTTTCCAATGAGCTATAATTTAATCCTTATAAGAGTGTTAGTTTCAACGATAATACAACTTTGTATACGGCTTTGTTTTTCGGCTTTGTAACTGATGTCCCTGCGAGATTTCAAAAAGAGGTTATTTTGTTTTTATTTCGTACATTTTAAAAGACTTTTGTTTGCTTTTTAAATTGAAACAATATTGGTAGGTCCCATTGGCTTTGAAAGTTGAGCAACAGAACGTTTTTAAAGTTTTTGGTGAGACGTTTACGGTTTTAATGGCTTCATGGACAGTTTCCCCGCAAAATTTAGTTTATTTTTTTTTAGACTTTACCGCTATTTGCCTTTTTTAGTTGTACTAAAAGTAGTACTATGACGTGCACTGAATAATCGGTCTCAATTGCATCCCCTGGAGATATAAATGAAGATTTGAACGATTTCAGTTTATATCTAGTGATAATAATCGCTTTGAAAGTAATTGTTCTAAGGAACTATAGTTATTTGGTTTGGTTTTGGTTTTATCTGACGCGAGCTTGATTTTGTTATGTTCTTTTTAGTACAAACAACAATTTTGGTTGTAACTAAAATTGGTTATTTGACTTTTTTGGTTGTCTTTCCTAGTACTCCTATTAACAACATCGGTCCTCTAAAATCATTTTACACCGTTAGTGGTTTGTGGAACGCATGTATGTTTTTGAAGGTTTTCTATCTCTTCATCATTTGGTAGCCAATTAACACAAGAATGTAGATGAGCGTTGTTGGAACATTATGTGCGTACGCACATTATCGAGCCTCCTTGTTCAACTTCATTTCAGTTGAAAAGCCAGATGTTTCCTATATACAGCCAGAAGCTGACTTCCAAAAACTTTCGATCTTACAAGTTGCGTGTTTTAAGCAAGGTTACGTGACTATGTAGAGATTACTTCAAAACTTTTGGCTCAACATCTCGAATTGGTGCTCGGTTCTCGAGAAACGTCAGAAGTTCTCAATGAGTTCAAGCAGAGTCGCGTAACCTGAACGCAAGGTTGATTCGAACCGCGAATTCCTACTCACAGAAAAGGAGTACAACAACTTTGCTCTCTCAGTCCTCCAACCTTTTCAACTTTCTCATTTTCTTTCTCACTCCCGGTTTGAGATGTGAGCGCCATTTCAACGAATTTTTTTGTTCGAAATGAACTGATTTTATGTGAGAAATGCGCTGAAATGCGCTGACATATTGAGAAGGCGCCGCCACTTTAAAATTTCAGCGGATGTTCAGCAAATTTCTTAAATAATTTCAGCGCATCTTTAGCAACTTTCTTACATAACTTTGAGCACGTTTTTAGCAAATTTCTTACAAAGTTTCAGCGAAATTTCAGCGCGTCCATCTCAAAATTTCAACGCTTTTGAGAAAACGCTGAAACATTTAAAAATTCAGAGCATTTTTGCATAGTTTTAATTTTCGCACTTTTTTGCAGCGCGTTTCTTACAAAAATTTCAGCACATTTCAGCGGATTATTATGGAAGGTTTCATATATAATACGCGGAGGGTTTCGTCGCATTTCTTACACCATTTTTGGAAAATTCGACCCGACCAGCTGAAGAAATAATAATTGAAAAAAAAACACGCGAAAGCTAAAATGGTTTATTCCGCAAATGAACTCATAAGTCTTATATTTTACAAAACAAATTACATCTTTTAGTCAGCAATGTAATAATATTTCATCGTTAATGATTTTTATTCAGCATAAAAGCCCGATTTGATATTTTTGATAGTCTTTGAACTACAGTATTTTTTTTCACTACAGTATTGAAAAAAGCCGGATAGAGTCGTTGCAGGAATAAGTTTTTTGTTCATAAAAAATTACTAAATCTAAGTTGTATAAACTATTGTCAATGCTATGAGATCAAATCGGGCCTTCTCATTTTAAATCTACTTTTTAGTTCATTAACTACATCTGATTAACTGTACAGCAAATTTATACAGTATATTATTGGGTCAGCCATTTTTATACAAATAAAACACTTTTCTCTACTTCTCAGCATTCATTGGCAGTATTTCATTACGAAAATAATGGCAGCAAAAACTGCGAGAGCTCCACCGGCAAAAAGTATGCCAGTAAGAATTATAATCCAATCTCTCACGTTTCCATCATCCTCTTCGACCAGGTTGTCCAAAATTGGGGCTTCCTAAAGACAAAGCTTTGAGTTATACGCTTGTTTCAATGTTGAATCAGTTTCAATATCACTACGCCGCAAACGTACACTTTGGGGCTTTAGTGGACAATTGTGACATCAGAGTCAATAAGCCTAAAATTGATTATTCGATTTTCTCGAAATTAATTACGTAATATTCAAATGAGGAACAAAATTTCTCAGAGCCATTTTAACGGTAAGTACCCATTGGCAATCATTTGCTGCTGGGCCATTCTTAAAAGAATTTTGAAATTAGATTTCTTTTATTTATGCTTATTTGACATATTGCCAACAACCAACGTGGATAACGGTGACAAATTCGAGAAAAACTACACAAGAAATTTTGCGTTTTGCGGTGTGAACTCTTTTTTGAAATATTGGTAAGATCACTGTGGCAAGCGAGATCTGCTATAGTCAAAGAACCATGCTTTTTATCCCATCCAAGGCTCAGAGAGCTACATAAAGTAGTCTTCAAGCTTTACCAGTTAAGCTTCCCCTCTTATTCCACATACAAAGTCAAATGATACAACCAACACTAAAATATAGAAAGAAAAACGCTCAAGCACGACTGCGATAATTGCTTAAGATTTCGTTCGGGAGCAACTACCATAGTCTAATACTGACGGCTATCTTGCAAGTTCTTGCATGAATCTTGCAGGAATCTTGTAAGATTACGCACCATCTTGCAAGATCTTGCTATATTGTTGCAAGATCTTGCAAAATAGCCGTCGGATATGCAAGAACCTTGCAAGATAAGCGTAGATCTTGTAAGATTCTTGCAAGATAGCCGTCGAATTCTTGCAAGATTCTGGCAAGATAAGCGTCGAAGTCTTGCAAGAATCTTGCAAGATAATTGTCTGATTTTTGCAAGGGTCTTGCAAGATAAGCGACGAATTCCTGCAAGGCCCTTGCAAAATGGGCGTCCGTAATTCTAGTCTTAGCTTGAGCCCGAGCCTTTTTGGCTTCTTTGATGACTAGATTCGGTGCATTACTGAGCTCCAGAGGGAGCGGACCTGACCTAGCTAGCCACCAAAGAAAAAAAGAACCTAAAGAGCTAAGACTAATGCGAGAAGGGGTCACAAACAAGGGCGGGGGTTATCGCGCTGCGCAAAAGGGGGTCACAAACAAGGTTGAAAAAAGTGACCGTTTACGCCAGGTACAAGTTTAATCTTTGAAAAATGTTATAGTATCGTAACACAAAACGTATGGTTGATTATTTTTGGGAGACTATCTGTTTTTTTCTCTCAATTGATAACTGACATTTGGTTTTTTGGGTCCCTGTTACCAATTAATGATTTAAGGTGAATTGACTCACAGAAAAGTCTCACTTACAGAACAAAAAGCCGACTAAAACATTATATATCATAAGCAGGAACGCTCTGGATGCTTTTTTAATACCTTTTTTAAATTTTTTTAGTAATTACCAAGTGCTTCACACTTAGTGTGAACAAAATGAACCATTGAAACGATCATTGAACCTTTTTTGGGGAAACGATTATTTCAAACACGTTATCGAAGGTAAAATTGATAGGAAACTTTCCGATTAGGCCCGAGATAAAAATAATTTTAAGGCAAAAAAAAATTGGACCTTATTTTTCTTCCTTAAACTGTGTGTAGCTTCAGTAGAAGTGCTATAGGATGAGTTTACAAGGGATAGAAAGGTTGACAAAAGTGACCGTTTACGTTTTTCCACCTTGTGAACAAGCTGACAGATTAGCACTAAATTTTGTCTCTCAAAACTAGAAAAACACCCTATCCAAATACATGCTCCGTAAAAAATGTCGAACAAAGTTGTTCCAATTTGCTTTTCAAGAGCTTTAATATCATACCACTCAAACTTTTTTTACAAAAAGTGCAAACGAAGCTCTGATTTTGCACGAGGAAAAAAGCTGATTGGAAATAGATGTTTTTCCAATGAAACGTGACTTGATAGGCTTGATGAGAAACATATTGCAGAGTGCAGAAACAAAGTGCAGACCATATCAAGGTAATGAAAAGTTACTTTAGGTGAAAGTATCAGGACATATACCAATTTTCAAGATGGTTACATAATCTTTCGATAGGCATCAAGAAAAAGAACAGTTTAACTGTACAAAAATTTAATCGAGCATGAACTGGAACCTCAGAGCTAGTCATGCGGCAACACTTTTCACGAGTTTCTACAAAATATCCAATGCAACCACGTTCGTTCTGTATACAGCATTCTTTAACGCCTTTATTGTTTACTTAATGCGTGTACGAAAATGAATAACTTGGCAAACTTGGGGTCATGAATATGAATTTATATATCGTTCAAAAGGAGATCAAAGGGATCTAGAAACGAAGTGTAAGGAGCTTTGGGTTATGAAGTTCTAGCTAAAGTATTTAAAAATATGTATGATAGATTTTCCAAATATTGCATGTGTTGGCAGCTACGCCATAGGAACCGCGGTAGACTACAGCGTGTCTATTAGCTAACTTTAGCTCGAGCCATGAAAAGACCAAGCTCGAGCTCAGCAGTTAGTTATGAAAAGTTTTCAGCAAGATTTTTACTAGCTATAGTAATTTAACTACTGATAAATTGTTTTTGATGAAAACACTGATAAAATGAGATTCATAAACTGTTGATCTGTTGTATTGATAACCACCGTTATGTCAACCAAGTTAATTGTCAAGTTGAAATTTTATACAACGAAAAAATTATTTAATTGGAAAATTGCGCCATTGAAAAAAAAATTAACTACAGTCGCTCCAATTATACTAGCAGTAAAGGAACACTTGAGTTTGGTTAGATGTGAAAAAATTCTTTGGACCAATTAATGCATGAGTAGCTAAAAATTTTCTGTGGAGCTAGCAATTAACGAAAAAAAACTATCTATTTGAGTTTTTATCGCTCTTGTAGATACTTTAACAAAATGGAATTTCGTGAAAATTTATCTTGTTTTGCAAAAAAACCCTTTTCTTCAGTTAAATTTTTAGTTTGTTTGCGGGTTTCCACAAATTTAATTAAAGAAAAGGGTAATTTAGGATTAGTGAGCCAATTAAACCATAGAGAGAGAACTTTTTTAATAAAAACAGTGCTGTGGGCACAAATTTGTGAAATTTGCTCCAGAAAGCGGTGCTTTTTTTCACTGCATTCACCTCAATTCTTAGAGTTTCAGTAAAAAATTGAATGGATAGAAATTTCTATCCATTCAATTTTTTACTGAAACTCTAAGAATTGAGGTGAATGCAGTGAAAAAAAGCACCGCTTTCTGGAGCAAATTTCACAAATTTGTGCCCACAGCACTGTTATTATATTAACCTTAAATGGTGGTGAAAAGTTGTACGATTTGCGATTTTTTGGAGTAAATTTTCACCTCATTCAAGCTAAAAACCGCAATTCCTAGATCTTTTGACCGCATTCTTTCGCAATTTCTAGCGTTGAAACATCAAATCGGGAGGGTGCTTGAAATTAAATCAATTTTGCCCTCCCGCCACCCCACAAGAATTTAAAATCTTTTCGTAATTCGAGGTCGAGACTATGGCAAAAGATAGCAAAACTTTACATCAGCCGGCAGTGCCCACGCAGGTTCATTTAGTCGGTAGATTGCATTGACAATGTCTGCTATGTCAATCACGCCACCCAATACCTCCACCACGTCAGCGAATGTCGTATCGTTTGTCAGAGCAATGTCAAGCATGCAAGCTGTGTCGTTCTTGCACAACTGAAACCCAATACTTCCCACATTGGTTAATACTTTCTTTAGTGATGCCGTCGTACTAGTTATTACAGATACCAAAACAGGTATTACACTATGAGTTGATTGAGAGACAACTATTTAATAGAAATTGTGCTTAAGATTAGCTTGACAGGTAGCTCTACTTGTCCAAACCTATACTGGCGAGAGATAAAACCATCAGGAACAAGACAGGTTACAAAAATTGTTCACAAAAAAGGTACATAATTGTTTATTTTTAGTAAAATTATCAAACGAAATGTTGAATTTTATTACAAGAGCTTTACAATGATCCTTATATGAAGCAATTTGAGCTAATATTTGTCGACCTACACTACATCAAACACCAAAAATACTTTCAGTGAGTGCTCAAAAAAATTCAAAAAGGCAGTAACGCACCAATTTTGCAAAAATTGGTATTTTTATTTTTCACGGGCCTCTGTTTATGTATTGGCTGCTCACAAATCGATTCCGATTGGTACCGAAAAAACTGGTTTCAGAAAAACGGTTTAGAGAAATTTTAAAAGTGGTTTTAAAGTGTATCAACTTGAATCCAATCACTCTTCCTAATATATAAGGGGGCACCACCTGAAATTTTACCTGAACATACCTTAACTTACCTTAAAAACACCTTAATTTTTTACCTTAATTTTTAAGGTAAATTTACCTTAACTAATATAATTTACCTTAAAAGTTCAGGTTAAATTTCAGGTATTTATTCAGGTATTTTTACCTTAAATTTTGAGGTAATTTTTGCGCGTTTTTCAGGTAAGTTTAGGTAATTTTACCTTAACTGTTCAGGTGTGTTTTTTAGGTAAATATAAGGTAAGTTCAGGTAAAAGTTCAGGTGGTGCCCCCTTAATTTTTCAGGTAATTTTCAGGTAAAGTTGAGGTAAGTTAAGGTAAGTTTAGGTAAGGCAAAACTACCTGAACGTTTCAGGTAAGTTAAGGTATTTTTTCAGGTAAGTTTACCTGAACTTTATTTAGTGTGTAGTATTGCACGTCACTTTTCCGCAATTAATCAACAATTAGGCTGTCTTTCATTTCTATATAATTGAACCATTGTTAGCAGATTGAGCAATTTATATATTGTAACCGGACGCGAGTGATAAAGTGGATATAACAGTGACTTTAAGCATGGATTTTGATGACAAAATGTAGTCACTAATTTTCACGCTCCATCAAAAATAGGCATCGTATTTATTTATTGATAGTTATTTCCAATTTTGAAGCAAATTTCAACTATTTTTCTTTAATTTCAGTAAATATACTCGATGCAATATACACGACGCTCTGTGGCTTAGTGATATATCCAAATTACTAAGTATAAGAATAGGTGGTGTGATGGTTAGCAGACTTAGTCTGCATGTAAGAGAAGTTGGTTCAAATCCAGCAGTGGTCCACTTTTTACAGTAGTTGCGCCTGTTAGTCTCCTGAAGTTATTTTGCATGTGCTTATGCTTATTTTAGCAAACCAAAGATTTTTTCCCTTTTTATTTAATGTTTTTTTTCCAACCTTTGCGAATATGGATCTTATCTATCAATAAGATGCGAAGAATGTCCACAACACGCAATGAATGAATGTTGTTCATTTTATAGTCAAGATCTATTTTTAAAATGTTTCTAAGAAAAAAATTACAAGCTACCAATAACCATGAAAAAATTTTGCAAGATTTCAAGGCATCCATGGAAAGCATTTTTACATAATTACTGCAGTCTTTTAGTGGTAGCGAAATCCCACAAAACTCATCTTGCCAATTTGTTTTACAGAAAAAGACAAGTGTCTCAAATTTTAGGTGGGCAACTGTAGCCGGTTTTTTATTCATTTGCATAGAGCATGTCTCTGATGCATGCCATCAAAACAAAATCTCCCGTTTTGCCATGGTGTTTTTATTTATAAGATTTCTCATAAAAGATGTTCGTCTTTTTCTTTAAGAAATTGATTAAAGTTAGTCTTTGGGTTATTTTTGTGTCTATGAAAGTACAATTACTATATGTTTGTAGAATTAGTTTTCCCATTCATGAAGGGGCCAACATTCCGTTCCTGCAAAATAGATTACAATTGACGTGAAAATACATTTTACAATGCTTAGAGTTTTCATTTAACTTAAGAATACGTTAACGTTTGCTGTCAATTTCCATCGTTTAAGTAACATATATTTCTAGGCAGGTGGTTTGATGGAAAAGACGAGAACACCATTCTTAGATCATTCTTAGAACAAATTGTCTTTAATTTGAGTAATTATTGTTAGTAATAATTTGAGTAATAATTTGAGTAACAATTTGAGTAATTATCCAAAAATGAGCAATTACTGTAAGGTTCAGTTTTTAACACTTATCACAGACTAGCGTACCGCTACTATACTTCAAATGACTAAGACCAGTACAAAACCAAACCATTTATTCAGTTGATGGACTTAGCTGTTCAATAAAAAACAAAAGCTATAGCAGCTTTCCTTTTTCTTCGAACTCCAATTCTAGTCACATTTGTTTGCTTACATAGATTTGTTTGTTAGTTTTAAAATGTTATCTTCTGTTGTTGCTTAAAAATTAGCGGTATGAATTTTTTGTGACAGGTAAGAAAAAAGGCTAATTTGATTTCCTTAGCTACATTTATTGGGTGTATTTAAAGTATTTGATACGCCTGAAGTTTTAATATCTGTTTTTTTTCTCGTTTTTTCGGCTTTCTTAGATATCCTTACTTTGCATTTTATTCCTCTTCTCCAGATACTAAGAAATGAGTTTACTGTGACGGACTTCGTTTTCACTTTAAAATATTCTTGATGAGAAAAGCAGCTTTTTCTTCAGTGATTTGACGATAACAATTTGGTCTTTTGCTTCTGGAAAAGTTATTTTCCTTATTTCAAGTTTTACTAAAGAATCAATTCACACTCTGCGAACTTTTCACTTTAGTTTAATAAGAGCAGTGTGCCTAACAATTTCCCAAAGGAACTGTTTTCAGGTTGCTTTTGCATGATGTGGAGAAAATTAAACAAATAGAAATTTTGCCAAATTAACAAAAAATGAAGACAGTTTGATGAAAAATTTGAGAGGTATGTTGTTGAGGGGAGTTTTCTATATCCTGCTGCGATCATTTCAAAACGAAGGCAGAAGTGTTTTGTTGGCTGATCTATTTTTCTCGATCTGTTTTATGTTGCTTTCAATGGGTTTTAGGTTATCACTGATCAACCTAGGAAAAGTGTAAATCATTCCACCAAGTAGTGTTAAACACCCCTGGTCGAGAAATGTTAGTTTCTTAAGCACAAGAAATCGTGGGTATCGTTGTTTCTTTTCTAACCAAAAACGATCAAAACTTCCTACAATTTTTTCGTCGGCATCATCGTTTTTGTTCGGAATTTAACATAAGCGAGATTCGGTATCGTCGTTTTTAAACGAAAAAGAGATTCAGTACCGTCTTTTTTAACGCAAGAGAGATTCGGTATTGTTGAAATAAATACCATAAACTTTTTTTCTGATTTTCAACTGCAGACTAGTCCGGAAGAACGAATAAACAACGGTCGGCACGTTTGTGTTCAAACCTAACCAGCCGCCAGAAAAGGTTGCTTGTAAACTACAAGAAAGTATGATAAAATACAGCGAATGTGAATAAGTCAACAAAAAATTATTCAATGTTCAACAATTGTGTTACATTTTTGAATTAAATAAAACCAAGAAACATAATTGTTCAATTAATTTTGAGAACAAGCTAAAAAATAATTTTCAATATTTTGGTCGTTCTTTCCGAGTTTTTCTTCGAGAAGTACGTCTGAAGTTCCTCCAAAAAGAACGCTATCATAACGTATGACTACACTATAAATAGAAAAATCAAAATTCCCTACGGTAACAACCGACCATTTTTTACGGCTAAGACCGAATATGCCAACGATCTCTTATGCTTAAATATCGAACATACCGAATCTCCCCTAGGTCCAAAACCGAAGATGGCGATTTTTTCTTACTTTCGAAACCGAAAATGCCGAACTCGATCGTAGACATCTCTAAAAACTCGTTTGATCGTTTTATCTCGTTCCTGAAGGTTTCAACTTTCTTTCAAATTATTCGTTGAATATGTAGAGTTTTCTTATCAAGCTTCGTCAAACGTCAAACTTACAAACTTATCTTGCACACAATTCACATTAGGTTTTTCTCTCTCTCTCTCTCTCAACCTTTTAACATTAAGTTCCAAATGTACGCTATTAAAATGGGACAGAATTATTGGGTCTTTCAAATCATACCCCACCCCCGCTTAGTTGTATAAAGTATTGCCCCCACCGCCTCAGTTACAGTAAATATACCATAAGGGGACAATAGTTTTGGTATGGGGGCTATAATGGGAAGGCCGGAACTATCAACAAACATTGATCATGTTTTTTCCACGGTTAAGTAGTGAGGCGGATGCCACAATATATTTGACTTGTTTTTTGTTTGACTAACCGTTTGGACCAATAATCGCATTTCTTCCGAATCAAATTCGATTTCGTAGGAGGCATTAAAAGGGGACCCGTTGGCAATGTCAAGTGCAATTAAACTGCTCATTTCGGAGTCAGTAAACAGCCAGTCATTTCTACTAGACACTTTCCAGCTGTTTCCGAAGTACTCGTGCTGTTCGTAGTAATCTCCGTTAATTGGCAGAACTTGACCAGCTATAAAACAAACAAGGAAGCTCGCTGATGTTCAACAGCACATACTGCTCCGACCCCGCTCAACCACACATTTCTTTCAATTGTCAACCAATTGAAGCCGAGATAGAATGTGTCTGAAGAAGTAGTTTCAATTTTAGTTTAACTTAGATAGATTAATAAAAAGGACAGACGACTACACAAAAAGTGAATAATTTTCTTAATTTCACAAGAATAAACACTCAAACATACAAAACAATAGACATTGAATCAACTCTACTACAATTTCTCAAGTAGAAAAAAAAACAATTTTATCAATTGAACAACTAATTCTTATCAAAAAACAAGAAAAAACGGGAATCAAAAATCAACATCTATTAGATATTCGATTTAAATCTCAGACTGTAACGTCTTTAAAGGATCCACTTTATTTGAATTGGATTTTAAATTTTCAATTTAGATTTACGAGTTAGCGCAGAAGTAGAAAATGCAAAAAATAACCACTGAACTCAACTATAAATCCAT
Organism: Convolutriloba macropyga; assembly: GCF_964194025.1. Taxonomy (NCBI): domain Eukaryota; kingdom Metazoa; phylum Xenacoelomorpha; order Acoela; family Convolutidae; genus Convolutriloba; species Convolutriloba macropyga. The sequence goes on from NW_027451510.1 coordinate 33,324, forward strand.
ACAGAGAAACCGAAATCAGATCAAGATCAATAAAGGTTACCTAAGCTATATATTCTAGAAGTAAATCACAATTGAAGTAAGCCATGTTTGCACTTAGAATTTATTCAACTACTGCTCTAGAAAATTTGTTACCTTAGGCATGAAAACCAAAATTTGCAGAAAAAAAAGAAAACAGTAAAGATGTTCTTTAAAACTCTAAAGTTCTGTAAAAAAAATTTGATCAAAAACTCTCACAGTATTATCCAAGAAATTAAAAAAAACAGCACAGCTACATTAAAAAAACTTTGGAGCAGCTGAGAAATGTTGTTAAGGAAGTTAATTTAGTAGTTGACAATACAATATTGAAAGAAGAAGTTTTTCTGAATTTTGCTGTTATTTTTGAAACAAAATTTCGAAACCATTTGATATCGAATGGACAAGTCCGTCAATTTATCAGTAATTCGACTTATTAATGAATTAGAATTATCAACGATTAAAAAATTTGCACTTGTATTTTTTTAAGATAAAAACAATTTTTTCTCTTAAAAATAACTCCAGCCATGTGTATAGTCTGTTGAGCCACTAACGCAATCAGTAAGAATGTTCAATACTCATTCTAGAGACAATTTACAAAAAAAATCTAAAATTTCTTACTGAAATTTTTATTAGAACAATACTTTTGCTAAAACAAAAGGTTTCAAACGAATAAGTACCCTCAACACTAGAAGAGGGGAAATTATTCAAGTACATTAGACCTTAATATAACATCAACGAGACCTCTTAGTTCTGAGACATAGTAAAAATACATAAAAACTACAGAATAAAAACTTTAATAAAATCTAGTAGGAACAAAATCAACAAAAACAAAATTTTCTTTATTTCACAAAAACTGACACCAGAAGCTATCGATACCAGACGAATTGTAAAGCAACTTCAGTTTTTGCACAAATACAATTTTGTCAAGCAAACAGCAAAAACAGCAACTATTTTCTACCAAACAGCAAAAACTGATGTCCAGAAATCAACATCCCGTTTTCAAACCAAATCCCGAACAGTAAAGTCTCTCAATTAATATCAAAATTTTTATTCAACCTGTTTGGCCTGTAATTATTTCCTTTTCAAGTTTTCGGAACTCATTTTATACTTATTGAGGAGGGCGGAAGAAAGATGATCTCTGCACTCATTTATTAATCTAAACCCAAGCCAGAAAATCACAACGTAACTTGTGAGTGAGGAAAACCAGCTTTCATTTTTAAATATACATAACGCTGGTTCCATTAAACTGATAATCAAAATATATAAACCCACATATAAAGAAAAAAAGAAACAGTAAAATCACGAGTAAAACTCCAAATTTTTAAAAATTTTGATATTAAAAACTGAAAACCAAATACAGCCCAAAAAAAGTCTGCAATAACTAAAATTTACTGAAAACAAGCACACAGACTTTTGCTTGGATTATGAAGCAGCAATAACCTCATGCTTTTGAGAATAATTTGCAACTCTTTAAAACATCTTTGACGGGCAATTTTTTCCGAAGTCTGTTGACTTTGAAACAGTTTCCAAAACCTTTTGCTCCCACACGGACACACTCAGAACTGTCAATAATACTTCTTTAGAAAAAAATTCGCCCTCCGAGTGATCGATAATTCTAATTTCAAAAAATAAATTTTTTTACGAAATCAAATGGGGCCAATTTTATGTCTATGATTAGCTTTAATTTGCAGAAATTTAGATTCAGATATTCCTCATTGTAGATTTATGAACTTTTTAAAAAATGAGATTGAAGGGCAAAGCAACAAAAAATAAACAAAAAAGCTCAAAATGCTCCAAATACATTAGAACACTTTTAGTGTCCGGTCATAAAGACAAGGTTCGATCGAGTCATCGACGAAGATAGAGTTCTGTTGTTCTATTATAGTGACATAATTTTTCAATTTTTTAAATTGAATTCAATGGTTAACGTAGCCATCTTTAATGTAGAAAACATAAGCTACAAGGATAATACTATTAAAGTTTTGTCCTTGCATTCCGTGGAAAAATTTGTTCGTTCAACAGACTTTCAATGTTCATGTCTACACCTTCGCGATGTACTTTGGACCACAAATTTCTTGTCCCTGCAATTTGCATTTATGCTCCAAGCCGTTTAGGATTCCACTTTTTCTACTTTCAATTCGAGCCCATTGTGCGTTCAAAAACTTTTTTGCCCACTTCCCCTTGTCCGAGCTTTCAGAACGTGCTGTAAGTCTTTTAATAATTTTTGCATAATCGTGCAATCTTCCAATTTTGTTGACCAACTCACTGTACAAACAAAGAAGCAACCAGGAGCACCATTGTGCCACTGTAGAAAGTGTAATTTTATCGTTAGAAGGTTTCTAGCTGGGGATTAGCTAGAGCTCTATGAAAATTTTGATAGATTTGTTTGGTGGTTGCTCTTGTTGTCTGATTAAGGTGTTGTTGGCACTCCCGACTGTTCAAAACCATCACTTCAAATAATTGAAATAATAAACAAAAAATGTAATACCAGCAACCAGTAAAGTTATAGCGAGAAACATATAATTGAATGTTTTCAAAATTCAGAAGGAAGCCTCCAGTAGCATGCTTATTGGCCAGAAACCTATTATCATCTCAATCAACAATTTTAATTTAACATTGCAGTTTCACTAACTGCAACTATGCAAATATGTCCAGTCACAAAGAAAAAATCATTAAAAACCACATTTTCTGACAACCAACTGCTTCGTTTAATGGTTTCTGACAACCAACTGCTTCGCATCTCTCTCTCTCTCTCTCTCTCTCTCTCTCTTTTCTCTCTCTCTCTCTCTCTCTCTTGATAATTTTCTAACTTGTTCTTGTTCTCGCACTGATTCTCATTTATGCACACGTTCTCCTTCTGTCGGCACATGGTTTTTTTGTGCTTGAGGTAACTCATTCTTATCAGTTATAATAAGCAATTATTAAAATGTCGTCCAGTTTAGAACAATTTGAAATATCGTGTACGTATAATAGTGGGCGCACAAAATCGGTCACGAGTTATAGCAAATTTTATGCAATTATTTGCTCAAAATAAAAGAGTTAACGGGTTTTTGTTTTTTGTAGGGTTATAACAATCTTTTTTGAGGCTTATTAGAAGTCTGCCGGATCGAATCATTTAGTTTTGAGTGATTTTTTCAATAGACAGAAAGCTTTCGGCAAAGTTTTGTTTCCTTCTTGAGAGTGTCAAAAAGATTTCAGTTATCAATTTTTTGCCTTCAAAACAAAAAATAAACAACTTCTTCATATCTTAAGGAGATTCCTGTTTTTCTCATTGCATTTAAAGCTATCCAGGGACTCAACAAATTAGTTCCACTAAAAACTGGGATTTGATAAATTTTATTGCTAGTGTTTGTTGGCAATTTTGTTTCACTCCAATTTAACGTTTTAAAAACCTTAGATACAGAATAATTGTAATAGCCTAGGTCTGGGGTAAACATTTCGATTGTCGAAAAAACTGTGAATTTGTGATGCAAATTGGAGAGGAAAACACGAACTATTATTTGTATTGTTTTCAGAAGACTCTAACAAATTTTGGCTTGGATCACAAAACGAGTTCTGAACCAATTCTCTCAAAAATAGGTTACCGAGTTTAAATTCAAGAATGTTCGGCTGTGATACCTAAAAACCAAGGTTTTTCTTTAGTTTCTTTTTCACTTCTTTTTAAATGCAGTTTGTCAACCGCCTTTTGCTTGGTTTACTTTTGTCATGGCATACTTGGTTCATGTACATAGAAACCACAACCTTGTAGAATTTTGCCAAAAGGAAAACAGGCAATAGTGATCAAAAATAATTGCTCCGACTATGCTTAAAAAATATCCCTGAGTCTATTTCCCCACAAACAGTTTACTCGAGTTTTTCTCACACTAAAGTGTGTTGCTATAGCTTTAGGTATTTTCGATGCTTTCCTATTGATTGTTTTGTTATTCATTAGCAACGAACAAAAACTTTTCTATTTTCTTGGGAAAATCCAAAACAAAGCGGCCAGCAGTTTTTCTTAAAACGCAATTTGAGTTTTCTCCCTCTAGTTTGTTTTTGCCACCATTCCTCTTTCAAATTAAATTGCCTATTAGTTTTCGCCTGAATACACCATTTAATGACTTCAAAAGTGAAATTGTTTTAAGGGAACACACAGTCCCTTTTTTATAATAAAGAGGCTTTTAAAATTTCATTTTTTTTTCATTTGTAGTGGTGGGAGGAGGGCCTCCCAAACTGAACCTACCACTATTCTTTGCTAGGTCTTTCAATCTCAATTTCTGCTGTAGTCAACTTAGGTTGACTGCATCAGATATCCTCTGTACTTCATTCTTAGTCTTTCTTACACCTGAATGACTTTGCAAAGAAACTTTTGCTTTTGTTTTTATAGCAAATTTGCACTAGATTTCACTCCAACTTATACCGCTCAATTTTGATCTTAAAGATAATACGTTTCAGTTAACTCCAAAACCTTGGAAACTAATTGACTATTCAAAATTTAAACTCAATTAGGTGTTCCTGCCCTCAAAATTTAAAGTCGTGTAATCTGCTAATTCTACAGCTAGAAAAATTATAAATTTTAGGACTTTTATAACGCAAGGCTCCTTCCTAGCCCTCCTTTCTCTTTTTTTTATCATTTGCAGAAGAAAAATTGTCATTTTGTTATTTGGGACATATAAGTTCTATTTTAGATTTTTAAAAAAATTCGAGCAAAAATGTGTAGACGAAGCGTTTGAAGAATAAGTTGGAAACTAAAAGCATTTGAAAAATACACACCCCAACTTTGCCTCGAAAATTGAATAGTCTGTTCAAAGATTAAATTAATTTTTAAATTTTTGTATTGATCTCTTGATATTGATGGGTCAAAATCGCCCTAAGAAAAAGCAGGACATCATGAGATTCACAATACGGGATTAAGTTTGGAGTTTTTAACAATTAAGTTAAAGCTTATAACTGTTCCAGTGTTCCAGACGTCCAAACTTTTAGATCCATGTGCACATAACTTGTATGTAAGTCAACATTCGTGTACGTGATATTATTTTCAGTTGAATTATCGGATAATTGAGTAATGAGACACTTTTGGCGATGTATATCTGCAATTAAAGTAATAAAACTTCTTTTCTGAAAAAAAAATTAATGATTTCTCTCGGACTTCAACCTCCTTTGAAACATTTAACAATTCGACACTTTTGAAACGCTTAAAGTATTCAATGTGTAAAAAGCAAGAAACTGTTGTAATGCCTCTGAAGAGAGTCTTGATGATTTTAGAAAATATATGAAAGCAATTCAAATATATTGAAGTGAAAAAGTTGAATGCAAATCGGTGAAGCATGATTTTTTGTGTTTCAATACATACCCTGTGATGTAATTAGTAGCTGTCAACAAGATCACACATTGATGGAACAACAACAACAACATAATTCACTATATTGAGTTAAAGAAACTGTTTATGTATTCTATGAGATAAATTGCTAGAAATGTTATGCGTAAATGTTACTCTGATAGTGAGTATTATTTTGAACTGCAGCCTATTCATGACATGTCTTTGGATCATAAAGGCAGCAACGTCTTTTTGTTCCGACCCACTTGTGAAGGAGGAAC